>NW_007249115.1:9114-31401 GCF_000164805.1 Carlito syrichta
TGAGAATTTTAGCATCAATGTTCATCAAAGATATTGGCCTGTAGTTCGGTTTCTTTGTTGGGTGTTTACCTGGCTTGGGTATCAGTGTGATATTGGCTTCGTAAAATGATTTGGGGAGAGTTCCATCTTTTTCAGTCTCCTGGAATACCTTCAGTAGGATTGGTATCAGCTCCTCTTTAAATATCTTGTAGAATTCTGCTGGAAAGTTCAGCAAGATCTGGTCAAAGGTCAGTAAAGGGAAGTGACTTAATACAGTACATAATGCACCTCCATTTCCCTGAAAGCTCGCATTTTATAGCCTTCCATTTCAACTCCCTAACTTACTTGCCTTCTACTCTAATAATATTTTGTGCTAGAGGGGGCAACTTCTTCGGGTCCCCTCCTGCTGTGGGAACTTTTCTGTCCTCTCAATCCTGCTTTTAAAAAATTTGTGCTAGAGAGAGAATTTAGTTCTGTTTTCTGTTGAGAAACGTGTGGCTTTGTTGTGGCTAATGTATTGCAGGTGCTTTCCCTTTCTGCAAGTGAGGGGCTCTGCTCCACCTTGCTCTTGATCATGGCCCTTTGGCCGGCGGTCATTGAGTCCTATTCTCTGCAAACACAGGGTGAGCATCCCCAACTGAAAATCCATACACTCCCAAATTTGAAGCTTTTCAAATGCCATGATACAGGAAATTTTCACGGGAGCAGTTCAGAGTTCGGATTTCAGGTTGAGAGGTTGGGGCTGCCAAATGTCATATTCCAAGTGTGAGCCCTGGGAGATCCGAGGCACTTCTATTCCCAAGCATTTTGGATACAGGATACTCAGTATCCTGTATCCATGCTGTGTTTGGGTTGGTTGGTGGATTTAAAAGCAAAAGTAATAGGCTTAATTTTTTGGTCTGCTGTAACTCTTACATATGTAAATTTTGTAAGAACGTATGAATGGCTTGCTCAGTCTTGATGGTTATTTTTACTTTTAATATTTTTGAGTATGCTATTTAAACAAAAGGGTCTTTAGCATTCTAGCAAATTAAAAATTTTAAGAATGTTTCAGATTTTAAATATATCTTAGATAGCATTTTTAAATGCAAGTTTTCATTTTATATTTCTTGTTCAAAATGCATTTTCAGGTTATTAAATTTGTAATGTCTCTCCCAAAAAAATATTAAGCATGAGGTTGCTCAGAGACATACCAATTTTAGCATGAGCTGATAACTGTTTTGTTTTTTTTCTTTTCGGTCTCTGTGGCTTTTGTATTGCTTTCTTGCCTTGTTGCACTAAGACCTCTGGTGTAATGATGAATGTAAGTGGCAAAGGCAGGCACTGGGGCCACGGCCTTCACCTCCGGGGGAGCGTTCGGTCTCTGTCATTAAGGGTGAGCTTTTTGTAGGTTGCTTTCAGGTTGAGGGAATTTCCGTTCCTGATTGCTGGGGGTTCTAAACACGAGTGGGCGTGGAATTTTGCCAAACGCTTTTGGTACATCTCTTTACTTCTTTCCTTTTTCTATCTGTTTCTGTGGTGAATTACATCAGTTGATTTTCAAATGAGTCAACATTGCATTCCTCATACACCGAGGAAACCTGTTTAATCTCCTTCCCTTACATTTAGGTTCCATTTCTGAGGTTCTGTTAAGACTCTTTACATCTATGCCCATAGGAAATGCTAGCCTGTAGTTTGCTCTCCTTGGGATGGTTTTTTCCTGGTTTCTTACCAGATCTAATGGAGTGGGTGGGGAAGCATTTTCTCCTTTTATTTATTTGTTCTTAGTCAGGGTCTCACTCTGTCGCCCAGGCTGGAGTGCGGTGGCACGATCACAATGATCATGTCCACCGCAGCCCCACCTCCTGGACCCGGGCGATCCTTCCGCCTCAGCCTCCCAAGTAGCGGGACTACAGGCATGCACTACCCTGCCTAGCTAATTTTTAAAATTTATTGTAGAGATAAGGTCTCGCCATGTTGCCCAGGCTGGTCTTGAGCTTGTGGGATTAGGCAATCCTCACTTCTCAGCCTCCCAAAGTGCTGGGATTACAGGCATGAGCTACCTGACCTCCTCCTCCTCTGTTTTCTAGAAGAGTTTGATACAGTTGGTATTGTTTCTCTTTTTTTTTGAGTTGGAGTCTCACTCTGTCGCCCAGACTGGAGTGCAGTGGCTGCTCTCGGCCACAGCAGCCTCAACCCACTGGACTCTGGTGATCCTTCTGCCTCAGCCTTCCAAGTAGCTGGAACTACAGGTGCGCGCTATCGTGCCCGGCTAATTTTTTATTTATTGTAGAGATGAGGTTTCACCAAGTTGCCCAGGCCAGTCACGAACCCGTGGGCTCAGGCAATTCACTCACCTCAGCCTCCCAAAGCGTGGGATTACAGGCTGAGCCACCAAGCCTGGCTGAATTTAATTTTTTAAATGGACACAAGTTATTTTTTCTTGGGTGACCATTGACAGTTTGTGTCTTTCAAGGAATTTGTTTATGTCATTTAAATTTCCAAATTTATCAGCATAAAGTTGTTTACAGTATTACCATATTACACTTATATCATCTATGTAATCCGAAGTGATGTTTCTATTTTTGATATTATTTCTTTGTATTTTCTTTTATTTTCCAGATTAGTCTGAGTAAATTAGTTTCATCACTCTTACTGCTCTCTTCAAAGAACCAGCATGTGATTTTATGGTCTTTCTCTAGTGTTTCTATGATATCAGTTTAATTGCCTTCTGCACTTTATTATTATTACTATTATTTTACTTTGGGTTTAATTTGCTCTTTTATTTCTTTTAGTTTCTCAAGGTGAAAACCTGGATCATTTACTTGAGACCTTACCCTGACATAGTTCTCTTTAAGCACTGCTTATGTTTTATTTCATTCAAAATGTTTTCCAACTTCCCTTGTGATTTCTTTGATCCAAGAGTTATTAAGTGAGTATTTCAAAATACTTGAAGGCTATTCAGTTATCTTTCTTTTATTTCTTTTTTTTTTGACTGAACAGACATGTGTTTATTGGCAGTGACTACTTGAGAGGATGGAGTGGGAGGAGTGGGTGGCACCAATGCCGGGCCAGCCATGCTTCACAGGCTTGTAAGTGATGGAGAACTTGCCTAGAATGGCCGATTATCTCTGGCTTGATCTGGACCTGGTTGAAGATCTTGCCGTTGCACAGGCCCACCATGCTTCCCGCCATCTCGGGCAGGATGATCATGTCACGCAGATGTGTCTTCACCACCTCGGGCTTCTCCATTGGGGGGCGCCTTCTTCTTGCCCTTGTGCAGCTGCTTACACAGCGAGTGCTGCTTCCACCATAGGCCTCAGTTCAGCTGCCACTGCATCAGCTGCACATAAGACATGTCCAACCGCTGGCCCAGGTCCACACTGTGGTAGGTGACCTTGTGGAAGATCCTCTTCTTCTGCTCCACTTCCACCATCTTGCTGGCTTCTCAGAAAGGCTCTTTTATGATTTCTAACTGAACTCCATTGTGTTTAGAGAGCATACTTTGTATGATTTCAGTCATCTTAATTTGTTGAGATTTGTAACGTGTTGTATCTTTGTGAATGTTCCATTCTTAATTGAAAAGAATGTATGTTCCACTTTTTTGCAGGGAGTGTTTTGTAAGTGTCAGCTAAATCAAGATGGTTGATGATGTTGTTCATATCCTGGAGAGGAGTGTGAAACTCATGATTGTGATTGTGAGCTGTAGGTTTCTCCTTTCAGTGCTGTCTGTTTTGCTTCCTGTATTTCAAAGGTGGATTGTTAGGCACACACATTGAGGAGTCCTCTGTTTTCTTGGTGGATGGGCCGGTCATCATGTCCTGTTTCGGTCTGTTCCTGGTACTGCTCCTTGTCCTCATGCCTTTTTTATCATATTGATTAAGCTACTTCAGATTTTTTAAAATTTGTTTTAACAGTACATCTTTCTGCATCTTTTGCTTTTGGTGGTCTATGTCTTTACTTAAATAGGTTTCTTGCAGACAGCATGTTGTTGGACTCTGCTTTCTCATCCAGTACTGCCATCTCTTTTAACTAAGGCATTCCGACCACTCTTATTTAATGTGGTTGGATTCAAATCTGCCGTTTTGTTCCTTCTTTGTTTTCTTTGTTCCATTTCTTCCTTTTTCTTTTTTCCCTATCTCCGTTTGGGTTAGTTATTTTGTCATGAGGGAGTCTTAGCTAGAGCAATCAGGCTAAAGAAAGAAGGAAAACGTATCCAGATAGGGAAAGAGGACGTCAAACTATCGCTCTTGGCAGACAATGTGATTCTAAATCTAGAAAACCCTAAAGATTCCACTAGAAGACTCCTAGACCTGGCGAATGATTTCAGTAAAGCCTCAGGAGTCTGCAGTCCAGTGGCGTTTCCACATTTTGCTCTGATTCCATTCTACTTCTGTGTTCTCTCTCTCTCTCTCTCCTCTTCTATTTTCTCTCTTCTCTCTCTCTCTTTCTCTCTCTCTCTCTCTCTCTCTCTCTCTCTCTCTGTCTCTCTGATGCTTTCCTTAGGGTTCACGATGTAATTCCTTAATTTTCCAGTCTGCCTTCAACTTGGGTCACACCACCTCATGTTTCATGCGAGAACCTTTCCTTCCTTCCACAGTTCGTGTTGTGACTCTCCTGTTTTACTTCTACATGTGATGTGAGCCGTAGAATACATGTTTAACGCTTTCTGCTTTAGCAGATCAAGCTTCTAAAGTTGTTTACAATGAGGAAAGAGTCTCTTTATATTTATTTGTAGTTTTTGTGTTCCTTTGTTAGAATCAAAGTGCTGTCTGCTGTCACACATCAGTAAATTATTTTAGTTTTTGTCTGAAAAAGTCTGTTTGTTCTTGTCCTTCTCTAAAAAATGTTTTGGCCATTACCTTACTGGACTCTTGTGTGGCCATGTGCTCTTTGAACTGTGGCCATCACTGCATTTCCTAACTTTGGCCTCCTCCCCTCCCTTGGGGAGGTGAACCCCCACTCCAGTTTACTTTCTAAATAAACTACGTTTTCCAGTCTAAAAAAAAACGTTTCATTGATTTTAAAGTCTACAGTTTGGTCTTTGGCGTGAAGGGCATCACGTTGTTGTGCAGCCACGACCCCCGTGCTCCCACAGGGCTTTCGCGCCCTGCAACACTGAGCCCGCTGTCTCCACTCTCCCTCCCAGCCCCTGGAGACCACCGCTGGCCTTGTGGCCTTGTGTCCCTGTAAATGTCACACACACACCCTGCCAACCCCTGGCAACCACTGTTCTGCTTTCCATGCCTGTAAATGTCACATCCCCAACCCCCGGTGACCACCATTCTTTTTTCCGTCCCTATAACTGTCATCACCACTCTGCTTTGCATCCAAGTAAGCCTGGCACCTCCGCATCCCTCAGGCAGATCATAGAATGCTCTCCCTTTTGTGCCTGGCTCTTTCCCTCGGACACTGTCTTCGGGTTCCTGCCTGTTGTCCTCCCTCCAAGGCTGGGCCATACCCCATCGCGTGGAGACCGCATCTTTCCACTGTGTGTCCGTGGGTGGACCCGTCGGGTCGTTTCATCTTTGGGCCGGCCGTCCTGCCGTGAGCTGGTCGTGCAGATGCCTCTTTGTGCCTTTGCCCGCACGTGGGGCTGGTCCCGGAAGTGGAAGTGCTGGATCGTGGGGTAACGATGCCCTTCCTTCTTGAGGAACTGCCGTCCTGCTCTCTGTAGCTGCTGTGCTGGGTGGCCTCCCCACAGCCATGCAAGATTCGGGTTTCCCCCTAGCCTTGCCTGCACTTGTTGTTTCTGCTCTTTTGATGGGAGTCCTCCTCATGGGTACGGAGTCTCCATTTTTGACGGATATTTTTAGCTGGGCATAGAATTTGGCGCTAACGAGACTTTTGTTCCAGAGCTTTCCGTGGAGACACTCCTCCATTCCTGTAGCTTGCTGGGTGCCTGCCGCCATTCCTGACGCTCCTGTGTGGCCTGACTCTCCCCGTGTGGCCTGACACTCCCATGTTGCACTCCACCCTCTCTGGCTGCTCCCAGGGCTTTCTCCAGCAGCAGTTTGGCTTTACCTGCCCAGTTTCTCTTGCTGTCTTATTCCCCCATTTGGGTTTCTCTCAGCTTCACAAATCTGTGACTTGTTGTCTTTCCTTATTCTTTGAAAGTACTTCAGCCGCACTGTCATCTCCTGGGCCTTCAACTATAAATGGGAGGCTTTTTAAGCTATCCAGAGCTCATTGGCAGTGTGCTCCTTTTTGCTCGTTCTTTTTTTCCTTGGGGTTTCAGCTTGGACATTGTGCTGGCCTGGCTTTGATATCACTGATTCTCCTCTCAGCTATGGCTCAGAGCTGCCCACTAGGCTTCCATCTGGGCATTTCTGTGGCCTCCATCTCTTGCATGTGCCCCTGCTCACATTGCAGCCTGTGTGCTGTCCTCCTCCTCCCACACTAGCTCCTCAGTGGCCATCACTCTGTGGGTAAGCCGCCCATTGCTGTGTAGTCAGTCCCCATAGGCCCAAGAGCAGTGTGGTTCTTAGTTGATCGTGCCCTGTCTTCCCCTGCTGGGGCAGGCAGCTTTCTTTTGCATCTCCCACTTCCGAGTGAGAGCAGGACTGGGCTGAGTTGGTTTATATGCAGACTCCAGAATTTCCTAGGATGACACTGGGCGGCCTTTAGAGCTTCTGGAACAAAATGAAAAGTGACAGATATCTAAGAAGTCAGCCCGGGAAGTGCCTCTGTGGTTCTTGGGTCGCACTGGCTCCTTCGTGATGTAGAGGTTGGAGTGGGAATGATTTTCCATTGTCTTACTCTCACAAGGCAGGAAATAGTGATGGGTCCATAGAAATATGGATGAATGTAGGGGCTTGCATGGTCTGGCTTGGTTGCTCCTTGTAATTAGGAGTCTCCACATGAGTCTTGAGAGAACCACGTTATCTGCCTTCCCTCCTCTTTCTTGTATGAGGTTATGGTATATAACACACCCAAGTATGTTCCACATTTTGCTTTTGTGACTTGACAATGTGCAGATGAAACTATTTTATATTCCCTTACAAACTATTTCCCCCTCAGTAAACATCATCAACATATCCTTTTAGTGTGCTTGAAAATGTTCATATAGAGAGTCAAAAATAAAGGAATTTGAAAAGAAATCTGCTTTACACATGCTGGATTTGAGATGCTTTTTGGTGTGTGAGTAGAAACGTCACGAGAGAAGTTGGTCTGTTGCTTGACTACACCAGGCTCAGAGGTAGAGCTTGCAGGAGGAGTCATACTCCTTAGAGCCAACCCCGGGAGCTTAAAGTTTCTGCCTGGGAGCTGCCAATATGGAAGACTGGACCAAGCGTCTCGCTTGAGAATGCTCCTGAGACCATGACTGGGAGGCAGGTCTGGGGTCATTGGCTGGCCGGTGCTTGGGAAGTCTCCACCATGGGGATCTGTGGATGACCAACAGCATGAAGAGGGGTCCGAGAGCCACGCGAGGTGAGCAGAGGGAACTCATGTAACAGCATGCCCACACGCTTGAGTTCTTGCCACCAGTGTTTTGTGTTGGTTGCCATTACAAGTCTCCAAGCACTGGAAATCCACTTATGTTTCTGCTTCTCAAGGGGCTTTGAGCAGACAAACAGGAATGTTTCCAGCTCTTTGGGAAGCAAGGGGGACCCCAGCTTTATCTTAAAATAATTACATATGCTGGAAAGAAGTTGATTCAAGTGTATTTGCCAGAAAACTAGTCAGGGACCTCATGTCACTGGGCGCTCTGGGACCTGTGCAGCATTGCTGCGTCCTAGGCACTTGGCATCTCCTGTTAAGTTAAAAAGCAGCTCTCATTTAATGCAGTGGCCTGCAGGTTTTTCCATGTACACCCACTTAATAAAAAGAAATTTGTACACACTCTCTCCATGTGTGCATACAGTTGTTAATGTAGAGTGCCTCCATGCACCCCTGCACTGATGTAATCGGTATATTAAAAACATGCAGGGAATGAGGGCATTTCCTATAGCATTTGGTGGCACACACCAGAGACTATTTGTTTTTCTGGAGACATAGGGGTTGGGTCTCTTCTTTCCTGGTGCTGGTGATGCTTCCTTCAGGTTCTCGTGTGTGTTATCTGAGCAGTTTTTAAAAATTCTGAGACCCAAAGGAAACTGTACATTCAGGGCTGATATTAAGTATCCAGGAGCGCATAAATGTAGGCTCTGATAATCACGGGAACCTTCTTGACTGATTGGGTGTGGCCCTGGTCACTCTTGGTCACTGCTGATGCACACGTTTGACATCACAGTGTTCAGGGTTAAAGTTGTATTAGGATACTGAACTTACTGTGTTTCTGTGTCTTTCAGATGACATTAAAGTGTCAGTAAATGATTTCATCATCAAGGCAGCAACTGTTACCCTTAAAGTAAGTAGCAATTTCAGATAATTTCAGCTCCTTAGGTAGTTTCATGTCTTGGAATGTCTATAATGATAAATTGAATGCTTGCTTTTAAATCACAAAATGTTACAATTTTGTCAGTAAAAATATTCTGTCAATCACCCTCACTTTCACATGAAGACACTGTGACTCTAAAGGGCTCACAGTGAACTGGTTCAGAACAGGCTCCGTTTCTCAGCCAACACTAGCTGATGCCGTCTTGGCTAAGGGCAGTCTCAGCTGAGAGAGGCAGCAGCCAGCAGAGGCCCAGGGATTTCCACTCTCACTCCAGTTGGGGAGACACAGACACATCAGGTGTGAAAGAGCAGAGAAGAAAGGCGCCAGGGCCAGAGTGAGCTGGACCTTTTCCAGATGCATGACCAGTGAAGTTCTGACCAGGTGGGATGGAGAGTGACCAGAGGAAAGAGAGGTGAGCCCAAAGTTCCACACAGGAGCTGCAAGTGCCCTGCTGCAGGCCCTGAGGGTGGAGCATGTTGAGCGAGGAGTTAGGAGGAGGGGAGAGGGTGGGAGATGAAACTTAAAAAGGAGGAGGAGATCAGCACACAGGAGGCCTGGGGAAGAGGAGAAGGGAGGTCAGATCACAGATCTGGGAGAGGAGGGAAGGGAGGCCAGAGCACAGGAGGCCTTGGGGAGAGGATGGAAGAGAGCTGAAGGCTGAGGAGCGGCCTCTGTGGGGTTTTGAGCCAAGTGCTCAGGCGACATGACTTGGCCTTGACAGGAGGGATGGCTGGGGCGCTGTGTGAGGCGGTGGGACTGCCACGGGACTGTGGAGGGCAACAGTGGCCCTGCTGGTGGTGGCGGGGAGCTGGGTGGAGTAGAGAGTTGGTTGTGCGTCTGAGCAGAGCCAGCAGGTGTGCTGATGCAGGGTGTGGGGGTGGAGGGGAGGGAGGATCCGGGTGGGGGTTGCTCCATGGACCAAACCGGGGGTGCACAGGAGGGGGCTGGGGGATGAGTGCCATTTGGTGCAGGCCTCGGGAAGCCCCAGGGGCCTGGCGGTGCCCAGTGAGGTTGCAGGAAGGCAGAGGTACAAGCCTTTGGGCGTGGGGGTGTGTCTGAAGCCCCCTGTCCTCTGCCACAAGCTGTTTTGGGAATCACTGCTGTTACATGTCTGCTGTGACTATTTCTGTTTCCTGAAAATTGCTGTTACAGAGCTTGGAAGCAGTGCCCTCTCAGTGTGTCTGGCTGTTCATATGACTTTGCTTTGACCAAATATTTTGGATTATGTTAATGGTTTTCTAGTTGTGTATCATCTTTATACTCCCTAAATGAGTCACTAGTGGCCCTCAGTGGTTAATATTTCATTGTATAATTTTGTGTCTGGAGTCATAAGTAGTTGGAATGTAAACTTTGTGCTAGCTTTATCAGACATTTTAAAAAAATTATTGACTTCACCGAAGGAATTCACATTTCTGTTTCTCTATGTTTACTTCAATATTAAAGGATTTTTATTTGTTGTAATTTTATAGACTTCGGTAAAAGTACGTGAACCTAGTTCTATTTTGAGGAGGGGAATCTTGGCAGCTTTCCTGGTTTCCCCCCCATACTTACTAATCTGTTTAATTTTTAGCTTTTTCTTGGATCAATTTTTGGAAGGTAACATTTTCCCAGAAAACCACTTTTAATTGAATACCCAAAATGTGCACCAAGAGCCGCTTGAATTTGTTTCTTTGATGATTTCGACATCCTCAGGGCTGGGGCCACTCCCCACTCAGCCTTGCTTCTGGGATCACAGACCTGCGTTCTTAGTCCACGCTGCTCGGGTATGTGTTTCCTTCCTTGTTTCCTTAGGTTCGTTTTGGCTAGAAATATTTGGTTAGAATATTTGGTTACATGTGTAATTCATGTCTGTCTTTTTTCATCAATGGGACTTGACATTATGGATTTTCCTGTGAACACACCTTAGACCATATCCTGTAAGACTTGTTACATAGCTTTGGATTTAAATTTACTTGCCAGGTAGTCTGTATTCATGATGTTTTTGGTTTTTTGTTTCTCTCTTCATTATTTTATTTTACTTCTTTTTTAGATTCAAGGGTATATATGCATGTTCATTACATGGACATATTGTATAATGGTGAGAATTGGGCCTCAGGTGACCCATTCCCCAGATGCGAGCATCGTGCCCTATGTGTAATTTCTGACCCTAATCCCTTCTTCCCCCTTCTCTGTTACTTTAGTGTTGCCTATGATTTTTTTTTTTTACTAGGAGTCTACTCTGTTTCCTGGCTGGAGTACAGGGTATGCTCACGGCCGCCACAGCCTAAACCTGCTGGGCTCAGGTGATTCTTCCACCTCAACCATCCAAGTAGCCGGAACCGCAGGCACATGCCACCAGACACGGCTAATTTTTTTATTTACCATAGAGACGAAGTCTTACCAAGTTTCCCAGGCTGATCTTGAACCCCTGGACTCAAGCAGTCCCCTCGCCTTGGCCTTCCAAAGTGCTAGGATTACAGGTGTGAGCCTCTGCACCTGGCAAATTTTAAATTGTCTGAGGAATTGAGACTTTATTGTTGACTCCTTTGACATACTGACATTGCTGAATGAATGGAGCAGCTGAGCCTTGAATGATGGGAAAATGGAACGAGCACCTGAAAGTGGTGGGAAGGTCTCCTTGGAGTGAGTGTGGCAGGGAGAGGCCAGAATTGTGGAAAATTCCTGCAGGGGTGCAGTTGTGTGACATGGGGTGGGTGGGTGGTGAGGACTGAAGCTTGTCACCTGCTGGCGTGGCTTGCTGGGACCTAGGTCATTCTGTAGAACACTTTAGAAAGAGAAATTAGTCTCTGCTTTCTAGTTTTCAACACTGTTTTCCCCTGTGGCTTTTGGCAACCCAATCAATACATGCTATTTCCAGGCACTTGGTCATTTCACCCGAAGTGTTCGCACTCAGTACAGTGGTATGTATGTCAAGTGTGTGTGTGCTCACGTGTGGCGTGTGATATGTTTCTGGAACCTGGGAGATCCCTTACATGGAGAGTTCCCCGTGAGGCTGCTGGTGTGTATCCTAGCAACAGTCTAGACAGCCAGGCTTCCTTCCTCTGAAGGGATGAAGAGATGGAAACGAGTCTGTCCCCGGGCCTTCCTGAAACTGCTTCAGAAGGTGGCGTGCTGGTTGTTCTTCCCAGACATGAAGGCCAGTTGGCACAGAAGTCACATCACTTTTTCAAGCCAAATATCTGGGTATTTCCTTGTGCCTAGCTGTATTCTCTGTGGACAGTGCATGATAATCGTGACTGTTTTTCTGTACCACCTTGATCTATAGCTGCTTTGCTAGTGACATGTTTTCTCGTTCCAGCAAATGCCAGGTGTCAACATCAGTTGGGATGGAGACGGCTCCAAGCCCCTGCCCTTCATTGACATTTTGGTGGCTGTGGCCTGATCACGGATAAAGGCCTGATCACACCAATCATAAACGATGCGGCCGCCAAGGGACTGCAGGAAATCTGTGACTCTGTGAAGGTATGTCCTAGGCAGTGCTGCACTTGCAGGTTGCTGGAAATACTTCCAGGTGATGACTTTCTGGTAGGGTCTTGACATGGGATTTTTTGGTGGACAGAGTGTTATTTCAAGTGATTGTCGCCTATGTGTAGGTTTTTAAGTTTTTATACAAGTAAGACCCATTCTAAGGAAAGGCAATGTTCAAAAATTCAGAAATAGCATATAGGTCAGTGAGGGAGCAATTTTACTCAGGTTAAAGACCAACTTTATATTCCACAGCCCAGAATTCCACCCTAAACATACTATTTCAGAGAGGTTGCAGAGTTGAAATAAAGGTGAAACTGTGTTTCTGTGAGAGTGGCGATAAATAGATCTCAGTGTTATGCATTTCATTCTTGAAGACAATGTATTCCATTCATGTCCTCCCTCAGTTTTCTTAGCTTCAATATGGAGTAATCTAATTTCACCAAAAAAGCACATTGCATGACAGAAGCCTAGGGGAGGGGTCAGCTCAGCAGGCCGGGAGCTTCCAGGAGTCATTTTGGCAGAAATAGCCCAGGTGGGTTTTTTTGGTTTTTTTTGAGTTGGAGTCTCACTCTGTCACACAGACTGGAGGGCAGTGGCAGCTCCTGGACACCGCAGCATCGACCTGCTGTGCTCCGACGATCCTTCCACCTCAGCCTTCCATGCAGCTGGAACTACAGGCACACGCTAACATGCCTGACTAGTTTTTGATTTATTGTAGAGATGAGGTCTTGCCAAGTTGCCCAGGCGGGTCTCGAACCTGCGGGCTCAGGCAATTCACCCACCTCAGCCTCCCAAGGCGCAGGATTACAGGCTGGGCCACCGAGCCTGGCTTAGCCCAGGTTTTGAGGGTTTACATTGAAGATTTCAAATTCATTTGGGTGAGTGATTCTTTTCTACTTACTGAGAGAACAAGTTGCAAGGGAGGTTAAAAGGAGAAGGTAGGGCTTCTTGGGGCGCTTTCGTGTGTGACTGCGTGGATATGAATGAATGCCAGATACTCTGGCTTCAGCAGTTGCCTTGAAACATTGAGCTTGCTTAGACTTCTAGAGTTAGAGGTCATCAAAGGTGAACCCAGTGGAGCTGGCATCTTTGGTCTTCTCGCCCCTTGGAAAAGATTCAGAGTGTATTTGTATAGGCACATATGCAGCCATCCTTCATAATTGAAAGGGGGCATTGATTTGGCCTTGAACTTGGATCTTTATATCAACATTAAACTCAAAGATCTGTTAATGAAGATGTGAGAGGGTGACCTTTCCAACAACGAACTTCCAGTTGGCCTCCTGTCCTGGGTAAGGTTGCCAGTGTTACTAGGCATTCCACAAGCTGTCTCCTCCTGAATGGAGGTTGATTTTCTCTGAATGAATGGAGCAGGCAGGCTGCGCTCGGTAGCTCAGCCTGCAATCCCAGCACTTTAGGAGGCCAAGGAGTGTGAATTGCCTGAGCCCATGAGTTCAAGACCAGCCTGGGCAACTTGGTGAGACCTCGTCACTACAATAAAAAAAAAAGATAGCCAGCTACTTGGAAGGTTGAGGAAGAAGGATCACCGGAGCCCAGCAGTTCGATGCTGGGGTGGCCATGAGCATGCCACTGCTCTCCAACCTGGGTGACAGAGTGAGACTTCAACTCAAAAAAAAAAAAAAGAATAGGGCAGACTCTGGGTCAGAAGGCCTGCATCTGGCATTGCCTTGGTCACTTTGAGCAAGTAGGTTGCATGCCCTGTGGTTCCATCCCTCATCCCTAAAAGGTAGGTCATTCTCGAACTTACCATGCTGGGTTGATAACAGACTCAACAAGACAGTGCGTTAAAGTGACTGATACAGGGCCTGGCACCTATGAAGTCTCAGGAAATAAAACCGCTGTCAGTATTTATTTTATTATGAACTGAGTTGTGAAGTGATACAACAAATTTGGAAGGGAAATGTGTTCAACCCTATTTCTAAAAATTTCTCTAAAAGATATATGACATGCACAAAGCTTTGCTTAAGAATGCTCATATAGCATATTTTTAATGGCAAACATATGGTAATGACCTAAATATCCACTGACAGGGGCAGAGCCAAGCCCAGCTGCCCAGAAAGAGGATGACTCCAAGGACCTCTCAAGCCTGTTCTCATGGCAAGTCAAGTACGCCTTTATTGCTCCCACTTCGACACACTTTTGGATGGATATTGGCACCTGGATCTAGAGAGAGGTAAGCCAATCCTTAATGTCACAGACCTTACTACTGCAGGTGTGAGAGCTCACCCTCTGGGAGAGTTACCCCTCGGGTTCAGGGCTCTCCCTTCGGTAAAGGACTCTCTCCTGGGTTCAGGGCTATCCATCCACTACAGGACTCCCTTCTCAGGATCAGGCCCCCCATCCGGTATAGGACTCCTGGGCTTCAGGGCTCTCCATCTAGTACAGGACTCCCTCTTGGATAGTGTACCTGACAAGAAAGGTACACTATCCATCAGGTACAAGGCTCTCCGTCAGGTACAAGAAACATTCTCTCGGGTGCAGGACATGCCTTCATGGGAGCAGGGCTCTCCCTTCAGTTGCAGGACAGGCTTTCTTGGGTGCAGGACTCTCCCATCAGTGCAGTACAGGCTTTCTTGACTGCAGGGCTCTACCATCATGGGCAGGACAGGCTTTCTAGGGTGTAGGGATCTCCCATCAGGTACAGGACAATCTCTCGCAGGTGCAGGACTTTCTTGACAGATACGGAAAAGGCTCTCTTAGGTGAAGGGCTCACTCATCAGATGCAGGAAGGGCTTTCTTGAGTGCAGGGCTCTCCCATCAGGTGCAGGAAAATCTCTCTAGGTTGCAGGGCTTTATGTCAGGTATGAAACAGGCTCTGTCAGGTGCAGGGCTCTTCCATCAGATGCAGGACACGCTTTCTTGGGTGCAGTCCTCTCCGATCATGTGCAGGACAAGCTCTCTTGGGTGCAGGTCTTTATTGTCAGGTACGGGACAGACTCTCTCAGGTACAGTACTCTGCCGTGAGGTGCTGACAGGCTTTCTTGGGTGCAAAGTTCTCCCATCAGGTCCAGACCAATGTCTCTCAGCTTCATGGCTTTCTTGTCAGGTACAGGACTGGCTCTGCAGAGCTCTCCCATCAGGTGGAAAACAGGCTTTCTTCGGGGCAGGCCTCTCTTAACAGGTGCAGGGCTTTCTTGTCATGTACAGGACAAACTCTCTCATATGCAGGTCTCTCCCATCAGGTGACAGACAGGCGTACTTAGGTGCAGGGCTCTTTCATAAGGTGCAGGAAAATCTCTTTCGGGTGCAGGGCTTTCTTCTCAGGAACAGAACAGACTTTAGCAGGTGCAGGTGTCTCTCGTCAGGTACAGAACAGGTTTTCTTGGGTTGAGGGCTCTCTTATCAGGTGTAAGACAGGATTTCGTGGGTGCAGGGCTCTCCCATCAGGTGCAGGAAAGTCTCCCTTGGGTGCAGAACTTTCTTGTCAGGTACGGGACAGGCTCTCTCAGGTGCAGGGCTCTCCCCTCAGGTGCAGGACAGGCTTTGTTGGGTGCAAGGCTCTCCCATCAGGTGCAGGACAGGCTGCTGGGTGCAGGGCTCTCCCATCGGGTAAGGGCAGGCTCTCTTGGGTGCAGGGCTTTCCCATCAGGTGCAAGACAATCTCTCGCAGGTGGAGGGCTTTCTTGCCAGGAACAGGACAAACCGTCTCAGAGGCAGAGCTTTCCCAGCAGGTGCAGAACAGGCTTTATTGGGTGCAAGGCTCTCCCATCATAGGCAGGACAGGCTTTCTACGGTGTAGGGATCTCCCATCAGGTTCAGGGCAATCTCTCGCAGGTGCAGGACTTTCTTGACACGTACGGAACAGGCTCTCTTAGGTGAAGGGCTCACCCACCAGGTGCAGGACAGGCTTTCTTGGGTGCAGGGCTCTCCCATCAGGTGCAGGAAAATCTCTCTCGGTTGCTGAGCTTTATGGAGGTACACAACAGGCTCTGTCAGGAGTCAGGTGCTCTCCCATCAGGTGCAGGACACGCTTTGTTGGGTGCAGGGCTCTCCGATCAGGTGCAGGGCAATCTCTCTTGGGTGCAGGTCTTTATTGTCAGGTACGGGATGGACTCTCTCAGGTAGAGTGCTCTCCTGTGAGGTGCTGGACAGGCTTTCTTGTCTTGGGTGCAAAGTTCTTGGGTGCAAAGTTCTCCCATCCAAGTGCAGACCAATGTCTCTCGCCTTCACGGCTGTCTTGTCAGGTACAGGACGGTCTCTGCAGGGCTCTCCCATCAGGTGCAAGACAGGCTTTCTTCAGTGCAGGCCTTAACAGGTGCTGTACGATCTCTCTCGCATGCAGGGCTTTCTTGTCATGTACAGGACAAGCTCTCTCACATGCAGGCCTCTCCCATCAGGTGACGGACAGGCGTTCTTGGCTTTCTTGTCATGTACAGGACAAACTCTCTCATATGCAGGTCTCTCCCATCAGGTGACAGACAGGCGTACTTAGGTGCAGGGCTCTTTCATAAGGTGCAGGAAAATCTCTTTCGGGTGCAGGGCTTTCTTCTCAGGAACAGAACAGACTTTAGCAGGTGCAGGTGTCTCTCGTCAGGTACAGAACAGGCTTTCTTGGGTTGAGGGATCTCCCATCAGGTGTAAGACAGGCTTTCGTGGGTGCAGGGCTCTCCCATCAGGTGCAGGAAAATCTCCCTCGGGTGCAGAACTTTCTTGTCAGGTACGGGACAGGCTCTCTCAGGTGCTGGGCTCTCCCCTCAGGTGCAGGACAGGCTTTGTTGGGTGCAAGGCTCTCCCATCAGGTACAGGACAGGCTCTTGGGTGCAGGGCTCTCCCATCAGGTGCAGGGCAGGCTTTCTGGGATACAGGGTTCTTCCATCAGGTGTAGGACATTCTCTCTGGGGTGCAGGGCCTTCTTGTCAGGTACAGGACACACTGTCTGAAATGCAGGGCTGTCCAATCAGGTGCAGAACAGACTTTCTTGGGATCAGGGCTCTCCCATCATCTGCAGGACAGGCTTTCTTGGGTGCAGGACTCCCCCATCAGTTGCAGGACAGCTTGCTTGGGTGGAAGGCTCTCCCATCAGGTGCAGGACAA
Organism: Carlito syrichta; assembly: GCF_000164805.1. Lineage (NCBI taxonomy): Eukaryota > Metazoa > Chordata > Mammalia > Primates > Tarsiidae > Carlito > Carlito syrichta. Next base: position 25,973 of record NW_007249115.1, read on the forward strand.
TCTTTGGGTGCAGGACTTTCTTGTCAGGTACGGGACAGGCGTTTTCAGGTGCAGGGCTCTACCATCAGGTGCAGGACAGGCTTTCTTGGGTGCAGGGCTCTCCCATCAGGTGCAGGACAATCTCGGGTGCGGGTCTTTATGTCAGGTACGGTGCAGCCTCTCTAAGTTGCAGGGCTCTCCCATCAGGTGCAGGACAGGCTTTCTTGTGTGCAGGGCTCTACCATTGGGTGCAGTAAACTCTTCCTAGTGTGCTGGACTTTATTTTCTGGTACGAGACAGGTCCTCTCGACCACGGGGCTCTCCAGATCAGGTGCAGTATAGGCTTTCTTGGGTGCAGGGCTCTCCCATCAGGTGCAGGACATGCTCTTGGGTCAGGGCTCTCCCATCAGGATCGGGGCAGGCTTTCTTGGTTGCAGGGCTCTTCCATCAGGTGCAGGCTTCTCTCTCTCTCGGGTGCAGGGCTTTCTTGTCAGGTACAGGACAGACTGTCTCAGGTGCAGGGTTCTCCCTTGAGGTGCAGGACAGGCTTTCTTGGGTGAAGGACTCTCCCATCAAGTGCAGGACAATCTCTCACAGGTGCCAGGCTTTATGTCAGGTATGGGGCAGTCTCTCTCAGGTGCAGGGCTCTCCCACCAAGTGCAGGACAGGCTTTCTTGGGTGGAGGGTTCTCCTGCCGGGTGCAGGAAAATCTCCCTCGGTTGCAGGTCTTTCTTTTCAGGTATGGGACGGGCTCTGTCTAGGACTGGGCTCTCTCATCAGTTGCAGTACATGCATATGAGGGTGTAGGGCTCTTCCATCACGTGCAGGGAAATCTCCCTCGGCTGCATGTCTTTCTTGTCAGATACAGGACAGGCTCTGTCTGGGGCAGGGCTCTCCCATCAGTTGCAGGACATTCTTAATTGGGTGCAGGGCTCTCCTATCAGGTGCAGGACATCTCTCGCAGGTGCAGGACATCTCTCGCGGGTACAGTCTCTTTTCAGGTACAGGCAAGGCTTTTTCAGGTACAGGCAAGGCTTTTTCAGGTACAGGGCTCTCCCGTCAGGTTCAGGACAGGCTTTCTTAGGTGCAGGGCTGTCCCATCAGTTGCTGGACAGGCTTCCTTAGCTGCAAGGCTCTCCCATCAGGTGCAGGACAATATCTCACTGGTGCAGAACTTTCTTGTCAGGTACTGGACAGGCTTTTTCAGGGGCAGGGTTCTCCCATCAGGTGCAGGACAGGCTCACTTGGGTGCTGGGCTCTCCCATCCAGTGTCAGGACAGGCTCTCATGGGTGCAGGGCTCTCCCCTCAGGTGTAGGACAGGCTCACTTGGGTGCAGGGCTCCCCATTCAGGTGTCAGGACAGGCTCTCTTGGGTGCAGGGCTCTCCCCTCAGGTGCAGAACAATCTCTCTCGGGTGCAGGGCTTTCTTGTCAGGCACAGGGCAGACTGCCTCAGGACAGAGCCCTCCCAACAGGTGCAGGACAGGCGTTCTTGGGTGCAGCGCTGTTCCATCAGTTGCAGGACAGGCTTTCTTGGGTGCAGGACTTTCTTGTCAGGTATGGGACAGGCTGTGTCAGGGGCAGGGCTCTCCCATCAGGTGCAGGACAGGCTTTCTTTGGTGCAGGGCTCTCCCATCAGTGCAGTACAGGCTTTCTTGACTGCAGGGCTCTCCCGTCAGGTGCAGGACAGTCTCTCTCAGGTGCAGGGCTTTCTTGTCAAATAAGGGACAGGCTCTCTCGGTTACAGGGCTCTCCCTTCATGTGAAGGACACACTTTCTTGGGTGCAGGGCTCTCCCATCAGGTGTAGGACAATCTCTCTTGCGTGCACAGTTTTCTGGTCAGGTACGGGACAGGCTCTCCTGGGTGAGGGTTCTCCCATCAGGTGCAGGACAGACTTTCTTCAGCACAGGGTTCTCCCAACAGGTACAGTACAATCTTTCTCATGTGCAAGTACAATCTTTCTCATGTGCAGGGCTTTCTTGTCAGGTACAGGAGAGGCTCTCTCCCGTGCAGGTCTCTCCCATCAGGGGCCATACAGGCATTCTTGGGTGCAGGGCTCTCCCATCAGGTGCAGGAAAATCTCCCTCGGGTGCAGAACTTTCTTGTCAGGTACGGAACAGGCTCTCTCAGGTGTAGGGCTCTCCCCTCAGGTGCAGAACAGGCTTTGTAGGGTGCAGGACAGGCTCTTGGGTGCAGAGCTCTCCCATTGGGTGCAGGGCAGGCTCTCTTGGGTGCAGGGCTCTCCCATCAGGTGCAAGACAATCTCTCACAGGTGGAGGACTTTCTTGTCAGGTACAGGACAGATTGTCTCATGTGTAGGACTCTCCTATCAGGTTCAGAACAGGCTTTCTTGGGTTCAGGGCTCTCCCATCATATGCAGGACAGGCTTTCTTGGGTGCAGGGCTCTCCCATCAGTTGCAGGACAGGCTTACCTGGGTGCAGGGCTCTCCCATCAGTTGCAGGACAGGCTTACCTGGGTGCAGGGCTCTCACATCAGGTCCAGGACAATTGTCCGCGGGTACTGGACTTTCTTGTCTGGTACAAGACTGAGGTTTTCAGGTGTAGGTCTCTCCCATCGGTAGCAGGACAGGCTTTCTTGTGTGCAGGTTTCTTACCAGGTGCATGACAATCTCTCTCGGGTGCAGGTCTTTATGTCAGGCATGGAACAGGCTCTCTCGGGTGCAGGGCTCTCCCTTCAGGTGCTGGACAGACCTTCTTGATTGCAGGGCTCTCCCATCAGGTGCAGGACAGGCTCCTGGGTGCAAGGCTCTCCCATCAGGTGCAGTAAAATCTACCTAAAGTTCTGATCTTTCTTTTCAGGTACAGGACAGGCTCTCGGTTGCGGAGTCTCTAGATCAGGTGTAGGACAGGCTTTCTTGGGTGCTGGCTTCTCCCATCAGGTGCAGGGCAGGCTCTTGGGTGCAGTGCTCTCCCATTAGGTTTAGGGCAGGCTTTCTTGGGTATAAGACTTTTCCATCAGGAGCAGTCTAATCTCTCTTGTTTGCAGGGTTTTCTTGTCAGGTACAGGACAGAATGTCATAGGTGCAGAGCTCTTGCATCAGTTGCAGGACAGGCTTACTTGAGTGCAGGGCTCTCTCATCAGGTGCCCGACAATGTCTCTCGGGTCAGATTTTTATGTCAGGAACAGTACAGGCTCTCTCAAGTGCAGGGCTCTCCCATCAGGTGCAGGACAGGCTTTCTTTCTCAAGTGCAGGGCTCTCCCATCTGGAGCAGTAAAATCTCCCTCAGGTCCAGGGCTTTCTTTTCAGGTAAGGGACAGGTTCTCTCAGGTGCAGAGTTCTACCTTTAGGTGCAGGAGAGGGCTTCTTGGGTGCAGGGCTCTCCCTTCAGTTGCAGTAAAATCTACCTTGGGTACAGGGCTTTCTCTTCAGTACGGGACAGGCTCTCTCAGTTCCGGGGCTTTCTTCTCAGGTACAGGACAGACTGTCTCACGTGTAGGGTTCTCCCTTCAGGTGCAGGATAGGATTTCTTGGGTGCAGGGCTGTCCCATCTGGTGCAGGGCAGGCCTTCTTTAGTGCAGTGCTCTCCAATCAGGTGCAGGAAAATCTCTCTTGGGTTTAGGGCTTACTTGTCAGGTACAGGACAGACTGTCTCCGGTACAGGGCTCTACCATCAGGTGCAGGACTCTCCCATCAGGTACAGGACAATCTCTCTCTGGTGCAGGGCTTTCTGGTCAGGTACAGGATAGACTGTCTCAGATGCAAGCCTTTCCCTTCCGATGCAGAACAGACTTTCTTGGATTCAAAGCTCTCCCATCATGTGTAGGACAGACTTTCTTGGGTGTAGGGCTTTCTCATCAGTTGTAGGACAGGCTTATGGGTGCAGGGCTCTCCAATCAGGTGCAAGATAATCTGTCTTGGGTGCAGGGGTTTCTTGTCAGGTACTGGACAGACTGTCTAAGGTGCAGGGCTCTCCCATCAGGTGCAGGACAGGCTCTTGGGTACAGGACTGTCCCATCAGGCTTTCTTGGGTGCAGGGTTCTCCCACCAGGTGCAGGACAATCTTTTTCGGGTGCAGGTCTTTATGTCAGGTATGGGACACGCTCTCTCAGGTGCAGGGCATTCCCATCAGGTGTAGGACAGGCTTTCTTTGGTGCATGGCTCTCCCATCAGGTGCTGTATAATCTCTTTCGGGTGCAGGTCTTTATGTCAGGTATGGGACAGTCTCTCTCACGTGCAGGGCTCTCCCATCAGGTGCAGTAAAATCTCCCTCGGGTGCAGGGCTTTCTATTCAGTTAAGAGTCAGGCTCTCTCAGGTGCAGGGCTCTCCCTTCAGGTGCAGGACAGGTCATCTTGGGTGCTGGGTTCTCCCATCATGTGCTTGACAGACTGTCTTGGGTGCAGGGCTCTCCCATCAGGTGCACGACAATCTCTCTCGGGTGCAAGTCTTTATGTCAGATATGGGACAGGCTCTCTCAAGTGCAGGGCTCTCCTGTCAGGTACAGAACAGGCTTTCTTGGGTGCAGAGCTCTCCCATCAGGTGCACGACTCTCTCGGGTGCAGGTCTTTATGTCAGGTATGAGACAATCTCTCTCAAGTGCAGGGCTCTCCCATCAGGTGCAGTAAAATCTCCCTTGGGTGCAGGACTTTCTTGTCAGGTACAGGACAGACTGTCTCAGGTGTACGGCTCTACCATCAGGTGCAGCACAGGCTTTCTTGGGTGCAGGGCTCTCCCATCGGGTGCAGGACAGGCTTTCTTGGGTGCAGGACTCTCCCATCAGGTGCACGACAATCTCTCTCGGGTGCAAGTCTTTATGTCAGGTACGGGACAGTCTCTCAAGTGCAGGGCTCTCCCATGAGGTGCAGGACAAGCTTTCTTGGATGCAGGGCTCTCCCATCAGGTGCAGTTAAATCTCCCTTGGGTGCAGGGCTTTCTATTCAGGTAAGGGTCAGGATCTCTGTGGTGCAGGGCTCTCCCTTCAGGGAAAGACAGGTCATCTTTGGTGCAGTGTTCTCCCATCAGGTGCTTGACAGGCTGTCTTGGGTGCAGGGCTCTCCCATCAGGTGCACGACAATCTCGGGTGCAAGTCTTCATGTCAGGTACGGGACAGGTTCTCTCAAGTACAGGGCTCTCCCATCAGGTGCAGGACAGGCTTTCTTTGGTGCTGGCCTCTCCCATCAGGTGCAAGACAGGCTCTTGGGTACAGGGCTCTCCCATCAGGTTCAGGGCAGACTTTCTTGTGTGCAGGGCTCTTCCAGCAGGTGCAGGGTAATCTCTCTCGGGTACAGGGCTTTCTTGTCAGGTACAGAACAAACTGTCTCAGGTGCAGGGCTCTCCCATCAGGTCAGGACAGGCATTCTTGGGTGCAGGAGACATACTTGGGTGCTGGGCTCTCCAGTCATGTACAGGACAATCTCTCTTGGGTTCAGGGGCTCCCATCAGGTGCAGGACAATCTCTCTCGGGTGCAGGTACGGGGCATTTTACTGCA
>NW_007249115.1:31421-61544 GCF_000164805.1 Carlito syrichta
CACCTGATGGGAGAGCCCTGTACTTGAGACAGTCTGTCCTATACCTGACATAAGGTACGGGACAGACTGTCTCAAGTACAGGGCTCTCTCATCAGGTCCGTGACAGGTTTTCTTGGGTGCACGGCTATCCCATCAGGTGCAGTAAAATCTCCCTCAGGTGCAGGGCTTTCTTTTCAGGTACAGAACAGACTGTCTCAGGTGCAGGGCTCTCCCATCAGGTGTAGGACAGGCTTTCTTGGGTGCAGGGCTCTCCCATCAGTTGCATTACAGGCTTTTTTGGGTGCAGGGCTCTCCCCTCATGTGCCCGACAATCTCTCTGGGGTACAAGACTTTCTTTCAGGAACAGGACAGACTGTCTCAGGTGCAGGGTTCTCCCATCAGGTGCAGAACAGTCTGTCTTGGGTGCAGGACTCTCCCATCGGTGCAGGACAGGCTTACTTGGGTGCAGGGCTCTCCCATCAGGTGCAAGACAATCTCTCTCGGGTGCAGGGCTTTCTTGACAGGTACAGGACAGACTGTTTCAGGTGCACGACTCTCCTTTCAGCTGCAGAACAGGCTTTCTTGGGTTCAGGGCTCTCCCATCATGTGCAGGACAGGCTTTCTTGGGTGTAGGGCTTTCCCATCAGGTTTAGGACAATCTCTTTCAGGTGCAGGTCTTTATGTCAGATAAGAGACAGGCTCTCTCAGGTGCAGGACAGGCTTTCTTGGGTGCAGGACTCTCTCATCAGGTACAGTAAAATCTCCCTTGGGTCCAGAGCTTACTTTTTTGTTACAGGACAGGCTCTCTCGCTTGCAGGACTCTCCAGATCGGGTGCAGGACAGGCTTTCTTGGGTGTTGGGCTCTCCCATCAGGTGCAGGACAGGCTCTTAGGTGCAGGGCTTTCCCATCCGGTCCAGGGCAGGCTTTCTTGGGTACAGGCCTCTTCCATCAGGTGGAGGACAATCTCTCTCAGGTGCAGGGCTTTCTTTTCAGGTACAGGACAGACTCTTTCAAGTGGAGGGCTCTCCCATTAGGTACAGCATAGGCTTTGTTGGGTTCAGGGTTCTCCCATCATGTGCAGGATAGGCTTTTTTGGATGCATGGCTCTCCCATCAGTTGCAAGACAGGGTTACTTGGGTGCAGGCTCTCCCAACAGGTACTGGACAATCTTTCGCGGGTGTAGGTCTTTCTTATCAGGTATGGGACAGGCTTTTTCAGGTGCAGGGCTCTCCCATCAGGTGCAGGACAGGCTTTCTTGAGTGCAGGGCTCTCCCATCAGGTGCACAATAATCTCTCTTGGGTGCAGGTCCCTATGTCAGGTAAGAAACAGGCTCTCTCAAGTGCAGGGCTCTCCCATCAGGTGCAGTACCAACTTTCTTGGGTGCAGGGCTTTCCCATCTGGGGCAGTAAAATCTCCCTCGGGTGCAGGGCTTTGTTTTCACATACGAGACAGGTTCTCTCATGTGCAGGGCTTTCCCTTCAGATGCAGGACAGGTCTTCTTGGGTGCTGGGCTCTCCCATCAGGTGCAGGACAGGCTCCTGGGTGCAGGGCTCTCCTATCAGGTGCAGTAAAATCTACCTCGGGTGCAGGGCTTTCTTTTCAGATACGGGACAGGCTCTCTTGGTTGCGGGGCTCTCTAGATCAGGTGCAGGACAGGGTTTCTTGGGTGCTGGCCTCTCCCATCAGGTGCAGGACAGGCTCTTGGGTGCAAGGCTCTCCCATCAGGTTCAGGGCAGACTTTCTTGGGTGCCAGCCTCTCCCATCAGGTACAGGACAATCTCTCTTGGGTGCAAGGCTTTCTTGACAGGAACGGTACGGGCTCTCCCAGGTGTAGGGCTCTCCCATCAGGTGCAGGACAATCTCTCTCACTTGCAGGGCTTTCTTGTCAGGTACGGGATAGGCTCTCTCAGGTACATGTCTCTCTTACTAGGTGCATCACAGTCTCTCTCTGGTGCAGGGCTCTACCGTTAGGTGCAGTACAGGTTGGCTTGGGTGCCCATCTCTCCATCAGGTGCAGGACAATCTCTCTCGGGCTCCGTGCTCTCCATCAGGTGCAGGGCACTCATGTGCAGAGCTCTCCATCAGGGTTAGGATGCTCTTTCGGGTTCAGCACTCTCTGTCAGGTGCAGGATGTTCTCCCAGGTTTTGGGCTCTTCATCAGATGCTCTTTCTGCATTCGCCTGTTGTCTTGTGTGAGCCTTTGAATAGGCTTGAGAGTGTGTTTATCCACTCCAGCTTCTTCCCTGCCCTCTGTCAGTGGTCACAGTCTTCCAGAGATTCTGGCTGTGGTTGCCATCCTACCACCAGGAGGTACGTGAATACAAGGCCCAGAGTGCCTGGCTCGGCCATACAAGTCCAGAGTGCTGTAACCAGTCTCATCCAAATTTCCTCCCTCATGTCACAGTCCCTGATGTCTTAGTGATGTCACAGTGGATGATGTAACAGTTCTTGATGCCGCTGCTTCTGTGTCATATCCCTGATAGCCCTGGGGAGGTAGCCAGGACTTGGGAACCCACCACAGCACTCTAGGTTGGGACCAGATGATGAGGCTGTGAGACCTTGGGACAGGGACAACCTGACATGTTCCAGGTCAGGGCCACATGTGCCCAACAGCCATGAGGATGTGCAACTTTCACCCTCCCCTGCCCAGCTATCACACGCTCTCTCACCTCCTTTGTGAGAGTCACTAGAGGCTTTATGACCCCAACACAGTGAAGGGGAGGCCCCCTGAGGCCTATGGGGAGAGCCCACCTTGGGTGGCCTCTTGCGGCTTGGGGGCTGAGGTCTGGGCCTCTCATGGGACTGAGGTCTTCCTCTTCTCACAGTGCAGGTGTTGCCCCAACCCTTTTTTCATGCATAAGTGTGACCCCTTGTTCTCGTGGATAAGGGGGGGCCGTTCCTCCTCTTGTCGGTAAGAGGGGGAGGCCTGTCTCTCTCCTCATGCATATGGATCCCTCTTCTTCTCACCAGATGAGCACCAATCCAGTCCAGAGGCCTTTGGAACTGACCTCACCTCCCAGCTCCAGGAGCCAACTTGATTGGTCACAAGGGGTTGTGTGACTTACAGGGCCTTCTGTGATGTTTTCTTATATCTGTAAAAGCCCAAGATGGGTCAAGCCTCCTCATTGCCCACGTGTAGCCCCAGGGCCCTGCAGCTGAAAAAAAAGAGACTGGTGTGGGAGGTGCGTGGACCAAGGAGTGAGCACTGGAACCAGAGTCAGACAGTCTCAGCCCAGTCCTGGCCTTGCTACTGACAAGCCCAAAAGCTTGAACAAGTGACACAAAGACTCTAACCTGAAGTAAGTGGACACAGTACTGTCCACCAGAGAGAGCAGTTGTGAGAAGGTGGTTATGTTATAGCCAACCCGTGAGAAAGGAGAATCGCCAGCACATCGGGTTCAGATTTTGAGTCCTTTAATAGCACACGGTCAAGAGAAGGTTCATGCCAAGAAAGCTCTCGACCTCAAGCAAAACTAGCAAGAGGCTTATAAAGGCAAAAACCACAAGTGGGCTACATAGCAGGGACTTGAGGGAATAAGGAACTAAAAACAAAAAGGAACAAAATATAGGAATAAAATATGGGGATGTGGCAGGGGGAATTTCGCAAGGAACAATCTCTTGGTGCAGCGTCAGATTTCATCTAACAAAGTATATAATTACGTGGAACTTGCAGCTAGGGAGTTTTTAAGTGGTCAGTGTGACCAGCTCAGGGGAACAAGGTTGTGGGTCTGTGGTCATGGGATTGTTACAGCAATTTCATGTACACACTGAGAGGGTCATTTTTAGGTCAGGCAGACAGTTAAGATGGAGGATTTTTAACAAAATGGAGTTACTTGTGTCAAGCAAGCTATTGCAATTATTTTACATATTTCAGTTACACATGGTGTGGACTCCTCCAGCCACCCCACCCACCCACACCTCTCACCTGTGTAGACAAAAGCAGCTGGTTTTCTCCCTACCCACTTCTGCACAGTGCTTGTGTGATCAAGTGGCAGGAGGAGTGTCCCACTCCAGGTAGGCCTACCCCTTAGTGGACCCCAGCTGACTGTCCTGCAGTGCAACTTGGTTCTGACATGTCCACCTGAGACGTCAGACCCCTAGGCTGGCGCTCTTCAGATGCCAGTTCCAAGTCCAGGTTTCCACCGGTGCTTCTGGTGCCAGGACAGCTCCCAGACCAGTTGGCTTCCTAGATGACCAGAACAGGAGCCCCAAGGCAGGGCATTCTCCAGGATCCAAGGGAAACCCAGAGTCCTTTGTAAGCAATCATTGCCATCACCGCCCTCACAACTGCCAGTGACGGTGACCCTCAACTGCAGGCGGATGACACAGTGGCATCGACTCCCTCCCCTGCCTCTCCATGTGCATGTGTCCACAACTCCCCAGCCCGCAGCGAGTGTCTCCCACACTTGGAGTCTAGGTTGGCCTCTGACATGCTGTGGCCATCCGAATGCACCAGAACTGAAGCACCAGGTATCCCAGGCCCCAAGAGGTCACCCTCTCCCTTGTGACCTACTGCCAAGTGGGAATAACACAGGGTAGCCTGCTCTGTAGGGAGGAACGTGTGGCCCAGTTACCCCCTTGTCCCAGCTGACAGCCCACCAGTCTTCACACATGGGAACCAGGTTTTCCCAGACAGCAAGCTCCCAGCCACCAGCCCCTGACACCCACGTGAGATCAGCCATTGCCTGGCCCAGGTCAGCAGAGCTGCCTAGCCAACATGGAGACACATGGCCAGTAGTAGCACATGCTTGTCGTTTTGAACCGCTGAGTTGGGGGTAGCTGTCACACAGCTGTAGCTAGCTCACTAATGTACAACAGTTTTTATAAGAGACAGGGTCTCACTCTGTCACCCAGGCTGGAGTGTCACTTGACTTGATCATAGCTCACTGCAACCTCAAACCCTGGGCTCAAGCGATCCTCCTGCCTCACTCTCTGAGTAGCTGGGACTGCAGGCCACCCACCACGTGCCCAGCCTGTAACGTTTGTTGACCATTTACTGCTGGCCAAGCACTGTGCCGAGAGCTTTACCCAGAACACGTCATGAAGCTCTTAGAACAGCCCCAGATACTCGATGCTGTCTTCCCCTTCTGTAGAAGGTGACTCTGAGGTCTAAAACTGTGACTTGCCCCCTGCCATATAGTAGGGGGTGGATCCGGGGCGCATCCTGAGCCTTCTGACTTGAGGGCCTACTCAGGCCTCTGTCCTTCCAGGAGCTTTTGCCTTTTACTCTTCAAGACCAGTTGGCTCCACACCTGTAGGATTCTTAGGCCCTTGTCATGATTTTGAAGCATGTCTTGCCATCTATTGTGGGCAGTAACTCCGGCTGTAACTCATTTTTAAGGTGCGGTAAAGAGTGCTCCCACATGAGAGTGCACCATCATTTATCGGGACTATTGATAATCATTTGTGTTGCTTTCACTTTTTTGCCTCTACAAATGATGTTGCAGTAAATATCCAAGAATATAAATTCTCAGGTACCAGTGCTTTCATCCTGAGGACAGAGTCTGTAAACTTTAGTCCTACTTTGGAAACTTCCATATGAAGTGGTTTGCACAGCCATGGCTGAACCAAGCAGAAGACTTGAAACATGTGAGCTCTGCCGAGGTCAGGGAGTGAAGACAGGCCACATGTGTGGCCAAGGGGTGGCAGCCAGAGGAAGCCTCAGGCCAGCTGGAGCAGGCCAGACAGGGCCCAGCCTGGCACAAATGCTGATCTGTAGCATGATTCCCCTGGGCATCTCTGGAGCAGACAGGGTCACAACAAGCACGCTGCCCCCAGGACAGGGTATCTGCCTTCTAGTCTCAGTGTCCTCCTTCCAAAGAAAGAGAAGAAAGCATAAAACCACTCATCTTCCCTTTACTTCCCTGAGAACGCTTTGTGCGCAGGGGCCCCGTTAGACTTTATCTCAGAACTTGTTAACAGTTGAATCCTGGGTAAGAAGAGCACCATGGTGGGAAAAAATGGAAGAAGATAGAAGAGACACCTGAGGAGGGGAGAGGCAATGTGTGGAGATGGGAGGAACAGGTTCTCAGCCGGCTGAGTGGAAAAGAAAGATGCCTCAACGTAATAGCGCAATGTATAAGCAGGTGCACACATTCATGTAGGAAAGCATCTTCGAGTAACAAAACAGAAACCCAGCTACCTGAAGCCTCAAGGTCCAGTGGGGGTAGTGGCTGGGTCAGCCCCTCAGCCGTGTTGATCCTGGTTCTGATGGGTCATGGCGCCCAAGGGAAGGCACATCTGTAATTTCACCAGAAGTTCCCAAGTCCCCCCCATAGGAGTCATGCCATCTTGCATTCTCTGCGATACAATTTATATTATAGACTAAGGATTCAAGTTCTTAATGGATAAACTAGAAACTGGGAAGAAAATCACCAACAGCCCTACAAACAAAGGGGCAGGAAACATGACCTTTCTGCAGGAGAAATGCCAGTGAGCATCCTATGTGTGGTAAGCTCAACTTTCTCTGAATATGGCAAATGCAGGCTAAAGTCCACTAAGGTAACATCTCTCTCCTATCATATTGGCCAGAATCCCAAGTCTGACAATGTGCTCTGTGATAAGCCTTGGAAAACTGATTCTCTTGCAAGTTGCTGGGGATGTACAAAGGACACAGCTCTGTGGAGGGGAGTTGGCCTGCCCAGCAAATTGCCACTCATCTGGCCTTTGACATAACAATCCCATCTCTAGGAATCTGTCTCAAATAAATAATAAGCTGACAAAAATACAAAATGGCATGGTGTGTACAAGGATTTCCTCTGCCAATCATTGTCACAGCAAAAGAAGCAACCCAGATGTCCCTTGACATGGGACTGGCTGGCCACACTGGGGGCATCCCCACTGACAAGCAGTGTCAGCTGTGAAAGGTGGAAGAGTGTTCTCTGTGTCCACATAAGTCAAAGAATCTCCAAGGCGGTGTTGCTAGCTGAGAAAAGCAATCAGAAGCATGTGTCTAGTGTTCTCTCTTCTGTTAAGAAAGGGGGTGCATGAATAAACAAATACATGTTCTTATGTTACCAAGGGCACTAACGAAAGGACAAACCAAAACCAGTAGCAGTGGAGACTCCCCCAAGGAAAGGGAGGGACAGGTGGAGGGGAAGGTGGGCCCTGGACCCAGCTACATCCTGATTTGTTGTCTGTTTTGACTTTGGAGCATGTGAAATTTCACATCAAGCATAAAACTAAATGAAGATGGAAAGGGCATTCATAAAAGTTGGAAGATGGAGAAATGGTAATAATTGCATACTAGGGTGGTGATTCAACCACACTGGGAGAGTTGCAAATGACTCTAAAATAGCGTTTTGACCATGCCTGCTTATGGGCCCTATATCCCAGGAACTCAGAGTCACGCAGGAATCACAGACTGCATTCAGCAGGTCCATAAGGTCTGTCAAGGTGGACAACATTGTGTCATGTTGTGGTAACAAACCCAAATCATGGTGCCCTCAGCAGCAGAAGGTTCTTTTGTCCCACACTGTGTGTTAATTGTGTGTTTGCTGCTGCTCTGACCCGTGTGTCTTCCCTCTGTGACCCAGGTGGGGAAGAGCATCTGTCTGGAATGCCACATCAGTCATGGAGGCAGAAGGAAAAGACACACAGGCTCCTCAACTGCCTTTTGTGGATGGCCAACATTCCTCTTAGGCCTCTCACTTAACTGGCCAAACGAAGTCCCACAGCCCCAAGTTCAGCAGGGCAGGCCATGTGATCCACTGTAGAGACTGCCCCAAACAGGCTGAGCAGCACCACAACCCAGCAGGGAGGGTGTCATCATGTTGGTGTTACTGAAGCTCTCCTGCCTGTAGTGCAGGGTCAGCACCCGTGTGCTTGTGTTAGTGTCATTGTGGACCAAGGTTTTCAGCACACAAGATGAGAGACAAGGAAAAACCCAAGCAAGTTAAGACTCCACCTAACATCCCACAGGAAATACCAGTGTGATCTCATAGTTGATCTCCCCCCAGAGGCCTGCTACCTTCTGCTTAGGTAGCTGCATGGGGGGGGGGTGTTCTGTGGGCCACCCTTGTTTATGTCTCTGGCTCTTGGTTATGACTTTGTCAGAATGCCCCATTGGGATGAGTCACTTAGCAGATGACAGACTCCTCATGCTGATAGGGTAGAGGTCATTTTGATAGGGAGGGCCACATGGAAACATCGTTTGTCCTGGCCAAGACAGTAAATCAGGCATAGTATTAATACTTAATTCTCAGAGGGAGTACAGACGTTACTGCCACCTTCGAGGACCTAAAGAATCCAGGGACAATGACTCCCATCACCCCATATTTCATTCACCTTTCCAGCTCTTGCAAAGTCAAGACACATCACGGAGAGTGGTGGTAGAAGGACCATAGGAGATGTAACCAGGAGTGACAGCTGAGATGTCATTGTGGTGCCTCTGACATGCAATATGTGGCTGGGGATATGGTGACCTGTTTTATTGTCTGTCCCTTGTAACAGGGAGGTCAGAGCAGTTCTTGGTGCCACAGGGACAGCACAGACCTCCCCCATTGTCCCTCTGGTGAGAGACACCCTGGGTTGAGGAGGCAGGCGCCATGGGAGTCTGGGCCGCCTGTTCATGCGATTTGCTTGTGCCTTCTGTGGTTGCCCAGGTCAAGTCCTGACCGTATCATTTTCATCATGCAGTGGATTGCTGTAGTGTCCACCCAGCCTGAGACGCATTGGCTCTGTAACACTCAGGTTACAGTGAACATCTGTGGCTTAGGGCAGGCCTTTGGTGGCCCATGGTTGGACATGGGGCCTCTGCTGGGACTTACCAACATGCCAGAGTCTAGGCGAGGCCTCACTGAGAACCCTGTGGCTCTCCACTGCCACTTTTCTGCCTCCAATGCCCCTGGCACTGCAGACCTCTGGGCTGCAACTCAGGAGATGAGGCTGCTGCTTGGACCTGCTGGAAGTCTCTGAGCACAGTGTGAAGCCGGCCCCTGCTGAGCCACCCAGGGGGATGTGGCCTTGGCTCTGGGAGTGTTAACATCTTGTTGACTCTAGCCAGAAGTAGATGATGCCACATTACAACCCCCACAGATGTCCCAGAAACAGAGGCGGAGGAACCACCCCCCCGCCACAGGCAGGACTGTACGACTCGACCTGTGGAAGCACGGACTCCTTGGCAGATGAAAACAGCTGGGCTTGCTAGCTAGTACTCGAAGGAAGAGGACAGCAGTCCATGCCACCTCTACTCAGCCCTACCGGACATCTGTGAGTGAACCCTTGGTAGAGACGCCATCAACCTATCTCCCCTTTATCAGACTGCTGTCTCTGGGCGATGAGCTACAATAACCACATCTTTGGTTTGAGCCCAGTGCATCATACATGTCTTCTTCAGTGTCTAGGCCAGCTCCACCATCCGGGGACAGGATGCCTGATCTGTTGATGTGGTACCTGCATTACGTTGTCACAGAGCAAGGAGCACATTTTACTACAGGTCATGCACGACAGACTATCCCAAAACCACCAGATGCAACAGTCTGGGCTCATCACCAGGGACAGCCTGGCCTGATTAAAGTCGGGAGTGGGCTGGTGACATGTCAGCCAGGGACCCACTCAGGGGTGCATGGCAGGTGGCCACACTGGGTGGTGCTACACTGGGCCAGAACCAATGCATGGTGCTAGTGTGCATGGCTCCAGAAGCTGGGGTGGCAACAGGATGGACCTCCCCACCAGCACACAGGATCATGCATTCAGCACCCTATCCCGCCATGCGTCCTGTGGGTGTAGGTCTCTACCTAGTATGGCACACTCTCACCCGGATGCTGCTAGGGATTCCACAAAACTAGGAGCTACAGAGCCAAGGAGGCTGTGGCTGGGATGATACCCATAGACTCTGCCCTGCATGGCAGCGGGACCTTGGCGTCGTGTACTGAGCCTCTCCATGTCCCTCAAGGGCAGTACCGTGGCCATCACAGAAGGACTGAGCCTGCACCCCCCTAGAGGAAGGGCCTGTGGATGTGGTGTCCTCATGTGATCCACATGCTGCAAGGGGATTGGGAGCCCATCCAGTCTCAGAGGCAGAGGGTGGGCCAGCCAGACTAGCTCTTGTTCTGCCCAGTTCTACATGGCTCCTATACCCAGGGCTGGGCCATCTGTCTAACCTCAGCATCTATGTGACCTTGACAGTCACCCATGTCACAGTCTTGTGTCAGGCAGTGCCACAGCAGTGCCATCAGCACCCAAGGAGTCCCCATGCATGGCATAGGGTGCCAGGAGGGACCACCATGGGTCCAGGCTGCACAGGCCATGGAGGTGCTGACTCCCCTGTGGTGGGATAGGGGTGAGAAGTTCTGCTCCAGGCTGGAGAGGTAACAGCAAGGGATGGCGTGTGGTGGCGCTGAGACACCATGGCCCTGCCTTCTGTCAGAGTGGGCTGCTCACCGAGATGCCTCCCCAAACCCCCTCTTCCTGCTTTTCTCCTCTCTTGTTTTCCTGGGGTTCATCTTCCCTGTGACTGTTAGTCCTTTGCCTGCACCTGCTATAGTGAACCTGGGCAGGACCTTGGAGAAGGGAGAACACAAACAGGCCAAGCCATCGTCTTGTGCCAGAAAGCAGGAAGAGGATGAGACCCCAAGTGTGACCGGTCACCAGCAGTATTGTGTCAGAAGGACACGGGAGCAGGTGAAAAGGCCTCCACCTGGCCAGAAAGGGGGCAGGCTGGCATAGAGGAATACTGGCTGCAGTGGATGTCAACACATCAAACATGTTTAAATTATGAGGGTTTTTTTTGTTTTTTTTTTTTGAGTTGGAGTCTCACTCTGTCACCCAGGCTGGAGTACAGTGATGTGCGCATAGCTACTGCAGCCTCAGCCTGCTGGGCTCAGAGGATCCTTCTGCCTCAGTCTTCCAGGTAGCTGGAACTACAGGCATGTGCCACCATGCTTGGCTAATTTTTTGATTTATTGTAGAGACAGGGTCTCACCAAGTTGCCCAGGCTGGTCTCAAACCCATGGGCTCAGGCAATCTTCTAGCCTCCGTCTCCTAAAGTGCTGGGATTATAGGCATGAGCCACTGTGCCCAACCAAATCATGAGTTCTTAATAATACGGAGGAAAAACTCATGTAACTAGTCCACCACTTTAGGATTCTGGAAGATGATAAAGAAAAAGATGGAGGTATCCATTCTTCTTTCCTGTGAAAATTATATTTCAAGGCCACTACATAGTGATGAGGAGATGTCCTTTAGAGAAGCTTCTACTGAATAGATGCAGAAGGAATGATGGGCGTAGAATATCAACATTTTCAAAGCTGAAGGAGACTGTGGACAAGTCCATGATTGCCAACAGGTGGGTATTGTTAGGCCAGAAGTTAACAGCCTGACATCAGCCAGCGAAGCTGATGCCTCTGACCCACTGGCCACTGTCAGCATCGTAGATAACAGGAGACTGTGATGTGACATAGCTGAAAGCACTGCCTGGGACCCTACAAGCCTTCACATCTAACCACCAGCTTGAGGGAGATGTGGGACAGAGGAGCAAGGTCAGTCAGAAGGTGAGGACAGCCAAGCACAGAGTGCAAGGGGCCCATGACTTGGTTTCTTGGTAGATAAATGTTTTGTTCCTGATTAGAGTAAACCAGGGTCAAAAGAGAGTTTGGAGACAATGGAGACATTTGAGAAGAGGGGAGTGTGAGGTGGTGCTAAGGCACTGGTGCTAAGTCTGTTGGATGCACTGAAGGCATTGGCACCAGTTTAAAAGTTCTTACCCATTACATGTGCACACACAACTGTGTTTGGGTGAGATGATGTGGTTTCTGCGACTTGGTCAGAGTACTCCAGAAAAGAGAATTGGAGAGGAGGCAAGACACGGATGGGAAGTGAGATGGCCCCAGTGCAGGGCCGAGGCACGTGCTCTGATGTTTCCCTTTATGTGCTGGCTCTGCTGTGCTCGGCTGCTTTCTCCTCTGCCCTCTGCTGCTTGCTCTGAGCCAGATGCCACCTTTGCAATGGCCTCATGCTCCTGCTTAGGCTGAGCCAGTGCTGGCCCTGCAGGAGACCAGGAAGGGGAGGAGGCAGCCTGGGGCTCTGACCATGGCTTTGCTCCCTGAGAGCAGGAATGGTAGGTTGCTAGTGCTCCCACAACAAAGTGCCACAGAGCAGCGAGTCCAACCACAGACATGTACCATCTTATAGTCCTAGAGAATAGAAGTCCATGGTAAAGCTGTCTCGGGGCTGGTGCTTCCTGAGGCCTTTCCCCAGGGAGATGCCGTCTTCTCCCTGTGTGTGTCTGTGTCCTCGTGTCCTCTTCAGATAAGGACACCAGTCAGATTAGATTAAGGCCCATACTTATGACTTCATTTTTGCTTAATCACCTCTTTAAAGATCCTGTTTCTGAATACAGTCACAATTTGAGGTGTGGAGGTTAGGGCTCAATGTGTGGATGGAGGGTGACATGGTTCCCCCATAACCGTAGTGCTTGGCAAACATCTTCTGCAAATGGCCAGACAGTGAATACTTCAGGCTTTGTGGCAACACAGTGTCTGTCACCGCTATTCACCTTGGTGGCTGCAGCACAGGACAACAGAGCGTGTATAGATAGGTGGGCATGGCGAGGTCCCAATCAAACTTGATCTGCAAGCACAGGCGGCAGGCCCTGGGCCAGTTTATCCCCTGCATCTGACGGCAGCTCCTGCTGACTGGCCCTTTCCCTGCACTCATGTCTCGGTGGGCTCGGTCCCTCCAGGCAGATGCAGATGTGGGAGCACCCTAGTGTCCCACCTTCCCCCTCAGGGCCCATTAACTCTGACGACACTGTCTGTGGCCCCCTGTTGAATTCTCTCAACTGATGCCTTTAGAGTGCAGGTCTCTTTCTGGCTAGGACCCTGACTGGCATTGTAGGCTTGGAAATACTGTGCCAGATCATCAGAGAGAAAAGGGCACACTCAGACAGTCAGCTGGCGTCGACTTGGTTCTTGGCTCTGTAGACTGACCAGCCGGGGTTGAGGCGAATGCCACAGGTGCATCCGCCTGACCCAGGCAGGGAAGCACAGGACTCAGCACACCAGAAGGCACAGGACATCTGTCACCACTCGGCAGGCCCAGATTCTGCAGCTGCGACAGGGCAGAGTCCAACAGCCACCAGCTCCCCCACACTCCCCACATGTAGGCCTAGACACTGTCATGGGAGGGAGTGGGGAAGAAGAGGGACACGTGTGAACCCAGGCCATTTCCACATGCCCAGGCACTGTAACAGAAGGGTGGGAAGGAAGAAGAGGGACTGGGATGGGGCTGTTACCTTCTTTTGGTTTTATCATTTTAAAGGTGTGTGGTGCAATTGAGGATTAGGTGCATAAGTGGTCATCACACAGGCAAAGTGTATGCTTGTGAGGTTGTTGTTTTTAAACAGGCTGTGTTAGTTTATTTTGTGTTGCTCTAAAGGAACACCTATGAGGCCGAGTCTCATAGCAGTTCTGTCCATTTGATGGAAAGGAAGATAGAAGGAGGGTGTGACAGACAAGAGCTGCTCAGCTTCTGATGCTCTCTTGTTTGGAGGATCGTGATGCCTCACAGATGGAGGTGTCCAGCTGAGAAAGTGGCAGAACTCATGCATGGTCTGGAGGTGAGTGAGAGATGTCCTCTCCACTCTATCCCAGACAGCCCAGGACGGGCCCTCTGTGTTCTCTCCCTGGCTCTACCAGACCCCATCAGCACCTTTCTTCACTCTGTTCCACACTCTGGGCCTCCTACTCCCACAGATACATCTGAATGGCAATGAAAACTGATTTGAACCAGGCACGGTGGCTCACGCCTATAATCCCAGCACTTTGGGAGGCTGAAGTGAGTGGATTACCTGAGCCCATGGGTTCGAGGACAGCCCGGGCAATTTGATGAGGCCTTACATCTACAATAAGTTTTTTTTTAATTAGCAACTTACCTAGTTCCAGCTAGTTGGAAGACTGAGGTGGAAGGATTGCCTGAGCCCAGGAGGTCAAGGTTGTGGTGACCGTGAGCATGCCCACTGCACTCCAGTCTGGGCAACAGAGTAAAACGCCAACTCAAAAAAAAAAAAAACTGATTTGGTAGTGGTAGTGGGAAGAACTCCCAGAAAACATATGCATTTCAACAAGATTTTCCTTCTTTGGAAGGTGGACTAGTCAGCATGGTGGTGTGAGGCACCTTTGAAGATAGTTTCATTTGGTGGGAAGGACCTATGGAAGCCTCGTCCCATGTGACAGATGAGAAAACTGAGGCTCAAAGAGTTTATGCATCTAGTAACACCCTCCTATTTAGAGCATGCTGGAATGTCTGCTGCTGAAATCAAATATAAGAGCAATCACTTTAAGAATTTAGCGCAATAAATATTAGTTATCTGACCCCCTTTCCAAGCTGGAGGAGACATTCAGGGGATGCCAAGAAGGACTGAAGCAGGATATTAAGGAGGGAAGAGTTCCATGGGACACAGAGAAGACAGCAAAGGGTTATTTGCACAGAGGCAGTGCACATTCACCCAGTCACAGCTTAAGATTTGCCAGACCTAACCCATTTTCCATAAATCCATTTACTGACATCTGGAAACTCCATGAGAAATATATTTCTGATCTCCGTTTGAAGAGTTATTTAATTCCCAGGGAGCCTGGCCCAGTGACAAGATATTTTCAAGAAAGGAGAGGGGAATCTAATTCTCTGGTTTAATTTTGTTCCAGAACACTTGTGAAGGCTCAAATTCAAGGGGAGAGAAAAAGGCACTCCTGCTCCAGACAGCACAGCAAGGACGTAAAGACAGAATTCCTGTAAAAACAGGTAGGCACAAGCTCAGTCGTATTTGCACCACTTCACAAAAATGACTTACTTGAATTTGGGGGGAAATAAAGACTTCCAAGGACCAGGGCTGGGTACCAAAGATGGAGCAAAATGCATGTTTCCATCTCATGGAGGTTTGAGAGGGAGTGTGCTGTAATGGTGGAAGAATGGATGAATGGAAAGGTGGGTAGGTGGGTGGCTTATGGGTAGATTTGTGGTTGTGTGTGTTTATGAGTGGATAGACAGGAGAGTGCAGGAGTGGATGGACAGATGGATTATGCACAGGTGAGTGGATGTGTGGATGGATAGGATATAGGTGGGTGAATGGATGGGTGAGTAGGTGGATGGGTTTGTGGATGGAAAGGTGGGTGGATGAATAAATGGGTGGGTAGATTGTTGGTAGATGTGAGGATGAGTGGACAGGTAGGAGGGTACTGGGATGGATAGACAGGTGGGATGTGTGTACAGGTGAAGGGATTGATTGTGAGGTAAATGGATGGTGGGTGGCTGATGGGTGGTGAGTTTTGTTAAGCCTGCATGATGTTTTGAGAACACTTCAATTAGTTGCTTTCATTTAAAGCACAGGTAATTTTACCTAAAACCAGGATTTCTGAATTTGCTTGAAAAATAAGGGAGCTGGAAAGCTGTGCCCACATTTTTTCACAACAGCAGCAGCTGACTAGAACTGAGTGATGGCTGTCCCTTCAGAAAAGTGTGCAAGCCTCAGGCATCCAGCTGTCCCACTGGAACAAGGTGCTAACATCTACCGTCTTGGTGCTGTCATGGCATCTATCTTCCTGATACAGTGAGGACCTAGGAAACAGGCCCTGTGATACTCCATTGGGGCTGCCATAACAAAATACCAAAGATGGCTAATTCATGAAAAATGGTGATTCATTGCTCACAGTCCTAAAAGCTGGGAATTCCAAGATCAAGGGAGGCCTGGCATCCAATGAGGGCTCTCTGATTCACAGGTGGCACCTCTTGTGTCCACATGGAGGAAGGGACCAGGAGCCCCCTTCAGCCTCTCTAGTGGGGTCACTAATCCTGTCCATGAGGGCTCTGTCCTCATGACTTAACCATCTCTGCAGGCTCTGCCTCCTGAGACAATCACATGGCCATAAAATCAGACCGCAGTCTGCCTTCTAGTGAACGGGCACAACCAGTGTGTTCCATGGCTCCATGCTCAGGCCCCTGAAAGAGGCTTTCGATGTCCCTTCTGTCATGTCCACAGTCACAGAGCAAGCTGTAGTGGGTGGGATGGCGACTCCTTCCTGTATACACAGGCCTTGTCCTCACCTCTCTGTACACCAGAGCCGACCTCTGAGCAAGACACTTGAAGCCCCTCAGGATCCAGGTTTCACATGCCACTCATCTCTGCACACCGGCTTCTGGGCGAGGCTGGGTGTGAGCCAGCTCTCTCACCTTGTCTATGCTGTTGCCTCTCCCCAGGGTGGGCCCGCCCCCACCCTCCATTTGCAACCTCCTCATCTTGCAGCCTAAGCTCAAGTGTCACTTTATTGGAGCCTCTCAGACCAGCCTCTCCGGGCAGAGGGATACCCGTCCCTCTCTTCCCACACCTGGATAACTGTGTGGGCTCAACCCCATGAGGCTGTCTCCCAGGAGCCCCACCACCCTGCCTAACCCTCAGGGCACAGCTCAGTGTGGAGCGTGTGGTTGGTCTCCCTGCACACGTCACTGGACGCCCTCTACTCAGCTAGACCCACCTGGTGGTTGTGACATCAAGAAGACACCGAGCTGTGTAGTCACCCTACTGCGGGAGGTGCCACTGACTGGATCCAGGAATGGAGCCCCCAGACCAGACTGTGCCCAGCAGCATAGATGGACCTGTCTGCCCCTCCAGGCCCTGGATGGTGGCCTCCCTCCTAGCTGCTTCCAGACACAGATGCCCCTGCTCCCTGGGTGTCCCCATCCAGAATCCTTCACTGAGTGCCCGGGACACCTGCTGTCTGCAACCACGGTGCTCAGGTCAGAGCCCGTCCTTCCTTCATTTGTGCTTTCTGTTCCTTGGTCTTGGTTCTGGGCCTTGGTTCCTCACCAAGCCTCCACAGTGGCATGCAAGTTCATTTCAACTCTGATTCCGAGGACAGCGCTTGCCAAGCCCTCCTCCATTGTACCACCCTCCTGCCCCTCTGCCACCCTCCTACCCCACCTGAAGCTCAGTCCTTCCTTCTAGGACTGGGGTCAATGGTTGGAGTCAGTGTTACTGAGGTTGTCTGGACTGGGGCCTCTACATCACCCCTACTCACACTAGAGCCTGGCTTGTCTGACCCTAAATCCTGTGTTCCTTGAAGCATTTCCTCACATCCTACCCAAACTTAGCCTAGGCGACCCTGGCAAATGAGTCCCCTGGGTGCCTGACCATTCTTGGCTGTCTTCGGGTGAGGACAGGGAGAACTCTGCACCTGTCCCCCACCACCCATCCCACCTCCTTACTGGAACTGTCATGTGACCAGCAGCCTTGCATTTGCCCAAGGGCTCGTGGGAGGAGGGCCTACCTCCTTCCACAGCCTCTCCACACTTCATTTGTGAAGCCCTGTGAATCAGAGGGGCCAGGACAATACTAGGATGACCCATCTCCAGGGTAATCTGCCACTTGTAAGTGCTGACTCCCACAGAGCATGGAGTCCACTCTCTGTTGAGTTTGCCATTTTTTCCAGTGCACAACTGACATGGGGGTCTGCATGTGGCCACCCCTGCTGAGCCTCTTCCTCCCATGGTGGCTCCCACAATGACGAGTTACCTACATCGTGACTGTCTTGCATTGCATCAGTTCTCTACATCCAGGACACAGAATTTACAAGCTGCCACCGAGCAGCTCAAGAAAGGGTACCAGTCCCTATGATCAGGACATAGAAGTCATAAGACACCACTGGGCAGCTCAGGATAGGGGACAAGTCCCTATGATCAGGATACTGAAGTCACAAGGCACCACTGGGCAGCTCAGGATAGGGGACCAATCCCTACGACCAGGACATGGAAATCACAAGGCACCTCCGGGCAACCTAGGAAAGGACAAGTTCCCTGTGTCCAGGACATGAAAGTCACCAGGTGCCACTGGGCAGTTCAAGAGAGGGGGGCCAGTCCCTTTGACCAGGACATGGAAGTCACAAGGCACCACAGGACAGCTCAAGAAAGGATACCAGTCCCTATAACTAGAACACAGAAGTCCTGAGTCACCACCAGGCAGCTCAGGAGAGTAACCAGTCCCCTGTGACCAGGACACAGAAGTCATAAGACACCACCAGACAGCCCAGGAGAAAGGACTCGTCCCCTGTGTCCAGGGCACAGAGTCACGAGGCACCACCAGGCAGCTCAAGAGAGGGGACAGGTCCCTACAACCAAGACATGGTAGTCTCAAGTCACCACTGGGCAGCTCAGGAGAGGGGACCAGTCCCCTGTGCCCAGGACACGGAAGTCACAAGGCACCTCCAGGTAGCTCAGGAGAGGGGACCAGTCCCTACGACCAGGACACAGAAGTCACAAAGTGCCTCCAGGCAGCTCAGGAGTGGAGACCAGTCCTCTGTGTCCAGGACACAGAAAGCCACCAGACAGCTTAGGAGAGAGGAGTCCTGAGGGGAGACTAAGGCACAGCAGGCAACTGGCACCATGCCCATCCTTCTGCCTAAATGGATTCTTTAATATTTGATACTTACTGTTTAATGGGTGGAACACACTGAGGTGTAACTAATTCATACAGAGTCCCCAAAATTAAATAAGAGGGAGTGAGGCAGGAGAGGTGAAAACCAATTTCCTCAAAAAATTATATTTGTTGGTGTTCTGTGTCTGATTGCCTTCAGGCCTCCCAGGCTTGCGTCTGGATTGAGGCAAGACAGGCCATTCACCAGCCCAGTTGAAGCCTGGCCAGGAGCAGGAGGATGGCCCCACATGGCCTCCCAGACCTTCTCTCCCCTGCCACATGTGGAGACAGCTCCTGCACAAGGTCACTCAGGCCACCACAGGGCAGCTGAGACACAGTCTTTGGAATAGGAGCTGCTCTTTCAGTTCCACAAGGGGGACTGCCAGTGGCAGGGTGACCGCAGGGCCATCAGGCTGCTCTGGGCTGGTGCTGGTTTCATGAGGCCACCCCATGGCAGTGAGAGGGGTGAGTGCTCTCCTGCCCTGGTCTAGATCTGCAGGCTTCTCCAGTTGGGTGGCTGCCAGTGGAAATCTGAAGCCTCCCCACCTCCTTCCCAGGGATAAAACTCAGCCTCCAGTCTTGTGGACGCCAGGGAGAGCAGCCAGGAACATGGCACAGATGGAAGCATGGAGATGCAGGAGGGAGAGCACTGGCATGTGTCTGGCACTGGCAGGACGCACACTCACCTCACTGCTGGAGGAAGTCTGGTATCCCTGTTCCTGCATGGCCTTTGCATCAGCTGTACTGTTTCCTGAACATTCTTTGAACTGAGTGGAGAAGGGCTGGTTGCTGGACCACGAGAATTAAGGCTGAAAATCTTAGAATTTCAAAGTGTCAGGCTGTGCTGTTTCCTGAACATTCTTTGAACACAGTTACCACCCCCTTAGGACCTCCACCCCAGTGGGTCCTCTCCTGGAACACTCTCCAGATGACTCTCTGGCTCCCACACTCAGTCCTGTGTGGGTCTTTATGCAAGGCCCCAATTTCCTGGAGCTTTTGACTGCTCCTTGGAAGCTTGACCAGAGGCCGTGGCTCGCCTCCCACTTTGCGCTCCCTCTTGGCCAGGTATGCATTGACACCAGTGATCCCTGATCACCGTTGGATCTGGCCCCCCGGTGGGTGTCAACTTCGTAGGTTGGGGATTTCCATCTCATTTTCTGCTGTGTCCCCAGCAATGAGAACTGGCCTGTCAAGGAGGAGGTGCTCAGTGAACTTACTGGGCTTGTTGTGGATCAGACCCCGGTTCAGAGGTACCCAGCCAGCTGTGAACAGTGAGACATGGTGTGTAGCAGCACCCAGCCTCACCACCTTCCTGTTCAAGAACAGTGAGCATTACTGCTTCCATGGTGCTCGCGAACATTACAGCAGACACAGAAGAGTCAAAGCCTCCAGATCTACCTGGACTGGGGGGCACATGAAGGCAGGCCTCATGGTTTTTCATCCATGTGTTTGTGTGAACACAACACACACAGTCTTGGGTATGAGCATGTGAAAACACATGCACACATGTGTGCACACATGAGCACTGCACATACTCTCCACCCCCACCTCAAGGGGAAATCACTCACAGCTTGGAGGACTGTGCCCCCACAGCCACCCAAGTGCCATACTAGACCCTGCACCCATCCTAGCATGGCTCTCTGTCTCTCTTCCCTGACCTCCTGACACCTTGAGACACTCAACTCTCCAACTTCCATCCTCACAGTCCAGCAACTAGCCTCCTCCACCCAGGCAGAGCAGGAGGTGGCCTCCAGTGAGGTTTCCTTGTGGCTAGGAGCACTGAGAGGGGAGGATGCCTGCAGAACACAGGATTTGTGTCTTGGAAAGCTGGACCCCCAAGTGCTACCCCCACCTGGATCCCATAAATCAGCCGAACCTAACCCATCCCACCAAGTGGGAGCCTGGAGGGTTCTTGGCAGCCTAGAAAAGTGGCTTCAACACATGAACAGCAGGGAGTCCTGAGGGGCCAGGCAGTCCCCCCAACCTACCTGTGGTGAAGCTCACAGGTGGCACGACAGGCAGAGAACCCCCAGTCAGCAGTCTAGAGCCTTTCTCTAGATGTCTATCAGCTATTAAGGAATGGATTTCAACATGGAAGATAGAGACTAAAAGTAATCAGAAGGAATGAGAGAAAGGAGATGGAGAGAAGGGAGGGAGGATGGAAGAATGGAGGGAATAATTCTGAGATAATATAAAGCAGAGGCCGTATAACACTTGATTCAAATTTATAATTAGGAATCATAATAAAAGAAGATACTCCCATTATAAAACAAGGATGAAGCTCCCAAAGAGAAAAGAAGAAGACCAAGGAAGAACATGTGGAAATAAAAAATGGGAGACATGGAGATAAAATTGCACCAGACAAATGAGAAGAAACTGCTGAGGGCATTCCCCAGAAATTCAGTGCGGCGAGCTGGACAGTGAGGTCCTCTGTGTAAGTGACCAGGAGAGAAATGGAGGACAGGAACAACAAGGAAAAACAGAACTTTCCTGAGTGGGAGATCAAAGGGTCTTCAAAGAGCCTAGCAGAATGCTGGAGTTCTCACAGACATGCTTGTCATCCCAAAACTTAAATCACGAGAAATAACAGTCATGAAAGCTGCCAAGGAGAAAGAGAGATCAAAATGCCATCAGACTAGAAGGCAACAAACAGTATTTTTAAATTTCAAGAGGAAGATGATTTCTAAGCTTGACTTCTATAGCCTGCCAAGCTAGTAGTCAAAATGAGTCTAGGTTAGAGACATTGTCAGTAAGTGCAGATCTTAAAAACTCTACTTCCCATGTCCCTTTCCTAAGAAGTTACTGAAGGGTGTGTTCTGCCAAAAGAGGACTGGGCTCTACAGGAAATCCAGCAAGGGAGGGCAGAGAAAGGTGTCTGCAGGGTGGAGACCAGAAGGCCAGGAAAGCAGCTGCACTGCTGCTTAAGAGAAGGCATGGAATCAGCAGGGAAGAGAGGGGCTGATGGGTGTCTCTGCGTGAAAGATGGAAGCCAGTTATCAACATGTGCTGCTGTGTGGAGAGGCGTTCTGCATCTGTACAAAATATTTCACCAGATTCTTGAAGAACTCCACCCATTTTTTTTTTTTAAGTTGGAGTCTCACTCTGTTGCCCAGACTGGAGTGCAGTGGCCGCTCCCGGCCACCATAGCCTCGACCTGCTGGACTCCGGTGATTCTTCTGCCTCAGCCTTCCAAGTAGCCGGAATTACAGGCATGCACTATCACGCCCGGCTGATTTTTTTTTTGATTTTTTTTTTATTGTAGAGATGAAGTCTTGCTGCCCAGGCGGATCTCGAACCCGCAGGCTCAGGCAATCCACTCACTTCAGCCTTCCAAAGGCGCAGGATTACAGGCTGAGCCACTGAGCCCGGCTCAAACCATTTTTAAAAAGCCATTAAGTATAAGAAAAGTAAAACACTGTACAATTACCTCATAAAGACTTTTAAAATGTTCTCTTCATGATGTCTCTTGAAAATTGCACACTTTTCAGGCAACTGTCTGTCTTATCCTTCATTTTATTTTTTATTTTATAAATAACAAACTTTCACCCAAAAGCTCACTGAGTAAGCATAGGTCCTGGGAGACCTGATAATTTGACATCATAATTTCAGGCAATGCACATTTGGCAATTGACCCTAGTGTCCAGTCAGAGACCACACGCTGGGCAACTTTGAGTGGCTTGTCTGGCTTAGAAGAACCCAAAAGCGTGTTACACAAGGAAAAGAGGCCTCCTGCAGCCCCGATCTGCCCCTCCTGCAGCCCCCAATGTTCCAGGCAGGCTGTCTCCATGTATCCGAAGTCTACCTTCTTCTACCCTCCAGGTGTGTTTCCAAACTCTGCTTTTAAGTGCTGCTTAAGTGAGAGATAGCCATGAGCCCAGGTGTGCTCGGGAAGGAAACGCAGCAAGGACACGCCTTCCAGCCACCCAGCATGCGCGGCCTCTCCTCCACCCTCAGTGAGTAAAACACACCTTCATTATGTGGGGTCATTGTGTCTTCATTTGTTTAAAGTGATTTTTATTATTTAATCGATGTATTTTCCTGTGGAATTATCTGGGCATCTCGGGTGGTCTGGGATGTGTTAATATTCCCCCCATAAAGTTAATGGGACCTCTTTTTTTATTTAAGCTTTTCACACAGTAGCAGGGTGTTCAGGGCCAAATTTGAGTCCCTAAAAGGAACACATGTTAGGAAAGAAAATACAAATACAATCTTGGCTCCGTGGGAAACAACACATGGTCCAAGTCATATAAACAGCAAATGTAAACAGAAAGAAGTGACAGAAGCCATGTTGGGAGCGAAGGAAGACTTGAATTCAGAGGTTTTCCAGCGAAAGGTCTACATATTCCCTACTGTGTGTGATGGTTGGATCCGGAAAACCAAGAACAGCCACATACCATGTTCTTTAGAAAAACACTAGAAGAAACACTGAAGTATTGAATGTGCTTGCTCTTTAGAAATGAAGGCTGGGTGAAGAGGGGTGGGACACTGCTCTGTGTCACACTTTTTGAGATGGTTTGACTTTCTAAAGTAATGACCAGAAAAAATTAAAATTACATTTTAGAAGGCAATAAATATTCACTGGAGAAAATTCAGAAAATAAAGAAATGGAAAGAGACTGAAATAAAGCCATTTTAACACAACCACCCAGAAAAGCTGCCAGTGGGACACGGGTGGGTAGTACCGAGTGATTCTCCTGTGCATGCACACCTGCACATTGAGAAGATAAGAATGAGTCTTTGTTGTATGTATGGTCTTGCAACCTCGTAGTTTTCTTTATAGTAGTTGTGACAAATGTTTCCATGTGAATATTAACTTATTATGTCATCTAAATGCTGTGGATCCCCCATCACATAAATAAACTATGATGTAGTTAATTCAACCCAACATTTTCCATGGGGTGTTTGACTGTGAGGTATTGCACCATGGGGTGTAGGCCATTTCTGGCCTCTGCCCGTGAGATACCTGCAGCACCCCCATTGGCACTGTGTGACAACTGAAATGTCTCCAGACATTGCCACATTTTCCCAGAGAGGCAACGCTGCGCCAGTGGGGCTAAATGGAGGCAAAATGACTCTGTTCTCCCCTCTTGTCAAGATTATGATTCTCGTGACCTTGGCTGGTAATTTATTAGCAAGTTTCCTGTGCTATTCCATGAAAAAACAAAAATCATTCTCTGATGAAAGTATTATTTTGACTTGAGCTTGTGTGTAGCAGCCTTGTTAAAATACAGCTGCCAGGGCTGCAATGTTTTCAGAAGACAGACGGTAAATGTGTTTTCTGCACCAGTCCTGCTTTTGATTTTCAGTACAGAATTTTCACCCTCTTCCAACTTTCCTTTGAGGCCACTGTAGACGTCAAGTCGCACCTTAGCTGTGGCCCTTTGCAGTGCCATCACCCTCCATTTAATGAGCATGTCTGTCCTGGAAAGATGTTCATCGCTGTTGCTGCTTCCCAGGGCTTCATAGATTTTCACGCACTGGGTTTTTGTTTTTGTTTTATTTTTTGAGTTGGAGTCTCACTCTGTCGCCCAGACTGGAGTGCTGCGGTCACTCCCGGCCACTGCAGCCTCACCTGCTGGGCTCCGGCGATCCTTCGACCTCAGCCTTCCGAGTAGCCGGAATTACAGGCATGTGCTACCATACCTGGCTGATTTTTTGATTTATTGTAGAGATGAGGTCTCGCTGCCCAGGCGGGTCTCGAACCTGCGGGCTCAGGCAATCCACTCACCTCAGCCTCCCAAAGGCGCGGTATTGCAGGCTGAGCCACTGAGCCCGGCTCGCACTGGGTTTTTTAAACCCATTATTCCTTCTCTCCAGCAGATTGAGTTAAGTTTAAATTTGATGTTCTTGAAGAATATTTTGTATATTTTCAAACTTTGTTAAATTGGTTAAATCCAGGCGGTCAGTTCTGATTCCCTGATTTTATGACTAACATGGTATTTCTGCTATTAGAAGGAATTAGAGTCCAAGTTCTTTTGGATAGTCCTCATCTCTACAATAAATCAGATCTTAACCAGTGGTGGTAGTGCATGCCTGTACCAGCTACTTAGAAGGCTGAGGCAGAAGGATTGCCAGAGCCCAGCCAGTCGACGCTGGGGTGGCCATGAGTGTGCCACTGCACTCCAGCCTGGGCTAGAGAGTGAGACTCCAACTCAAAATTTAAAAAAAAATTTTTTTCTATAGATATTTGTTTACATACATTTAAAATAGCACATATTTTTCTGACTTGAAAAGTAAAAGTAACACGTTCATAGGAAGTTCTTGGCAATACAAAAAGTGAAATGATGAAAAATTACTTGTGATATCACTACCTAAAGATTGTCAGTTAACATGTGGAAAATGTTTTCTTCCTGTCTCTTTTCCTTTTACAAATCTTAATCACCCTAAGTAAGCAGTTCCTTATCCCGCTTTTCAGTCATTGGAAGCAAGGGTATAACCATAACCGCATGCTAAATGCCCTCCGTGGGACTCCAGGTGGTCTCCAGGTCTTGCTGGCACACGTTAATGCTGCAGTGATGGTCTCTGTATGTGAGTCTTCACATGCATGTCTGAGCACTCCCAGCTAAAGCCTGAGAAGACAAATGAGAGTTCAGAGGTTGTGAATGTCTAAGACTCCACACATTGACAAGTTACCTCCAGCGGCTCGTGCCCTTTCTGTCTTCGCTGGGAGTCTCTTGCAGGGTTTTTATCACTATTTGTCAGCCTCCAGGCCGTTACCGGACATCACATTTCCCACAAGACATCTTCAGATGCATCCATGTGAGTGCAGCAAGAGCCATCCCAGGCTACCCATCAGCAGCCTCTGTGCCTGCCTTAGCATATCTGCCATGGGCAACTCCCATGTATTCTGAGAAGATACCAACGCAGTTGCTCAATTATGTTTGCAGTCAAAGTGGGTTTTCCGATCAGTGAGACTGTGGAATTGAACCATGTTAATCCCATGTGCCCTTGTGTTACAATGTCCAGAGACTACAGGTAGGAACATGGCCTTGCAAACCCAAGGACAGCTGCAAGAGGAGGTGGGTTTGCCTTTCACATGAGCTTGTGGAGCTCACGTGATCTCAACCATGTCACAGACTTGACAGAACCGACTAGGGGGAGAAATCACCCCCCAGGCATGGGGCTGCCTTCCTCAGAGAGGCATCTTGATGTGTTCTGACTGCATCACAAGCAGCTGGCACTTGGAGTGGGACTGGATGTATGCCATCAGATGAACTCACATGTCCCCAGGAAGTGAAGAGTGTCTGCCCTTTTATCCTAAACAACATACTCTGTAAGTCAAAAAGCATTGCACACAGACATATGTTTATTAACATTGTCACTCTTCTACTATGAGTTCTGAACCAACACTGAGGTCCGTAATTAAAATACCTGGCCTGGGGACCAACCCAGTTTATTTCAGATGCATGCAGTTATCCACATCAATGACTGCCAGCCTCCTCCGCAGACTCTCCCTGGCCACTTAACCTTGGTGCAGAATCATGGAGCCCAAATTAGCCTCAGATGCTCATGAACCTGGTGTGCATGCTGTGTCCAGATGCAGAGTTGCCTCCACTCGGAATTGGCCAGAGTGTTATGGGTTCTTTCCCTGTACCTCTGGCTAATTGAGCCACTTTCTGAAGTGTCACAGAAACTCAACATCCCTGGGCACTCAGGCTGTTCCTCAGCTCTCTGGCCTGTGTCACCTCCTCGACATCTAGTCTGGAACAGGACACACTGCCACAGAGCAGAGAGAGGCCACAGGAACAAGGGCCGTACCAGGCCACCACCTTGCATGGGCAGACCAGCAGAGCCCCTCCCTGAAATGGTTCTGGTGCATCTGGTTGCACTCATACCCCATGGACTCCACGCATCTTAAGCATGGATCCTCAAGTGTACCGTGGGATGATAGGAATGGTCTGAGTTCTTCCATCACTACCTACAGCCAGGACTCCCACAGTGGGTGTTCTAGGTGGAGACCAGAATCCGCTGTGTCATCTGCTCGTGTTCTGCAGGGTTCAGTCCCACCTGAGTGTAGGGTCAGGAAAAAGGGGGATTAGAAGCACCGACATTCTGGCAGCACTTTTTACCTGTTGCAGATAGTTGTCCCAATAATTCTACAGCCAGGACTTTTATCTTTTTCAGCAAAGAGGAAACAGGCTCAGAGAGGTAAGCATCACTTTAAGTCACACAGTAAAGAAATGGCAAAGCCAGGACATGAACTGAAATCACACCGCCTGATTGTGATTTCTACCACAGCCATGGGAGTCTCAAGCAGATAAACCTCATGGAGTGAACTGCGATGACCTTGTTTCCACAGATGTACCGCTGTCCGTCTTTGCCTTGGAGGGGCCGCTGGGGGAAGGAGTGGAAGAAAGGAACCACATGAGATTTCATCAGAACGCCAACTCAAAGAACATTATCACTAATGAAAATTTAACATGCCATGCTTATAAATGTTTGCAAGCTCACGTGTTTGTTCTTCTATCTGAGTGAACCCACTCCAGCATATATCAGTATAAGTACTATGAACATCTCCTCACAGGATCCACTTAGTCTCAAATTCTTACTCTAACCCTAACCCTGTTATACAGCAAGAATCCATAATTGTCCCTCCTGTTCCTTCTCTCCTGACTCAGTGAGAAATCAAGTGTCAAGTATAGGCAGCACAAAAGTAGGATACCTGCAGACACTTAAGCCCAAACGCAACCCAAACCATAATCCCTAAAACAACCATGACCCCCAACCTCTAACCCCTAATTAACCCTAACTTTAATCCTACCTTTAACCCAACCCTAACCAAACAGAACCACAACCCTATCCCCTTACCTTAAACCTAAAGCCCCAACCCTAACCTACCCAGACCCCGACTACCTAACTCTAATCCTAGCATCCTAACTCTGAGTAACCCTATTCCTAACGCCCTAAACTGAACACCCAGAACCTGATCCTGACCCTAACCTAGAACCTAAACCCTGATAATAACCTAACTCTAACGCTAACCACTAACCCAGAACCCCTAACTCAAACCTAATCCTACCCTGACACTGACCTTAAGCCAGACCACAAATAAACCCTTAACTGTAACACTAACCCCTTAAAACTAAACCTCTAACCCTAACCCTAAACCAACCCCAACATCAAAACTTAAATCTAAACCTAATCCCTAACCCAACCCCTATTCCAACCACAACCCATAACACTAAACCCAAACCTTAAACCCTAAGCCATGATACTAATCCTGACTTCGTACTAATCATAACATTAACCAAACCCATAACCCCAAATCAAAACACTCACCATCACCCTGACTTCACATTGATGCTGTACCTCACCATGACCCTAACCCAGATGCTGACACCCTGACCCTCCTAAAAGTAACCCAAAACATAAAACCTGACAATAAACCCTAACACTAAACTCAAAACATTAAGCCTAACCATAACCCCAACCTTAACCCTAAACCCTAACCTCTAATACCGACTCTACCATGGCCCCTGATGCTAACCCTAACCCTAAACTCACCCCAACTCCTAATCCTAGACCCTAACCTAACCCCAGACCCAAAATCAACCCTAACCCTAATTTTAACCCCTAACAATTCCCAATCTCTAACCCTAACCCAAATCCATAACCATAACCCTAACCACAAACCTGAAAATAAAAACCTAAACATAACCGTAACCCTGGACCCTAATTATAGCCTAATTCTAACCATGGACCCTAATACTAACCTAACCCTAAAATAACCATACCATGACCCTAATCCTAATCTGAACCCTAACACTGACACTGACCATAAACTTAATCCTAACAACAACCAAACCTGAACACTAACTCCAAAAAGCTCAACTTCAATCCAAACCCCATACTTAACTCCACATAAACCTAACCCCACCTGGACCTTGACTCCAAATAAAACCTAACTCTACCCCTAGCCCTAGTCCTAAACCTAACCCTATCCCTAGCTCTAGCCCTAACCCTAACCCTAACACTAGCCCTTACCCTAATCCTAACCATAAACCCTAAACTCTAAAACCTAACCCTAAAACTACCGTAAATCCCAAATTCTTACTCTAACCTTAACCCTAATCTTAAACCCTAACACTAAAACTATAACCCTAAAATTTTAACCCTAAAACTTTATCCTAATGCTAAAATATCAACCCTATTCCTCCAATTTCTTGTTTAACTTTAATCCTAAACCTTATCCTTAATCTCAACCCCTAATCCTAGGCCCTAAACTATAACCCTAAAATGAATCTACACCTACCTCTAATTGTAACCTTAAATTAATCCTCACCCTATCCTTACCTTAACTCTAACCTCAATTTTAACTCAGTTTTAAACATTGTTTTTTAACCAGAACGCTAACCCTCACCAATAATTCTAATATCTAATTTCTTACCCATAACCTCAATCTCAAATTTTAATACTAATTCCAACCCTTCCCCTAAACCACTTATTAACCATTAATAACCAAAAGTTATTTAACACTTATTACCGCAACACTTACCCTCAACCTACCAACCCATAACCCAGTACTCACTTGAACAACTCTCCACGATTTCATTTTCAACCCCACCTTAACACATTGAATCTTAATCCTATTCCCTCTGCATTAAATTTTAACCTATATACTTTTAATCCTTAGCACTCTAAACATGAAGCCACATTCTTTAACCCAGTTTAAACTAAGTCACAGAAAGGCATGCCATCACAAAACCAGAAAACTATGGAACGAAATCTGTTGTAATTATAGACATGATAAATCTTAATACACTGAGATTTGAAATTAGCACATTGCAAGTATTAAACCCAATAACAACAGGTCCTTCTTCCAGAAAATCACGGATGGTTCAATATACCAAAGCCATCCTTGCAATACATCAGAAAAACAGAATATCACATTCTCATTTTAGTTAATGCAGAATGCACTTTAAGCTACATCCAACAATATTAAATAATAAAAATACCCAACATACTAAGGATAGAAATATCCTTTACATGATATAGAGCAAAATCTTGTAAAGATATAAAATCCATAACAACCATCATCTCAATCATGGTGACCCTAAGCTGTACTTCCAAGATCAGTAACATGACACACATGCTCCATTTTATTACCATATTCAACATTGTGCTGGATGTTCTATCCAGAGCAATTAGGAGGGCAAAAGAAGTAAAAAGCATTCACATGTGAAGGGAAAAGTAAAACTATTTACAGATCACATGATCTTATATACAAAAAAAATCATTGACTTGGCAGTGTGAGTCATGCCTGTAATCCCAGTACTCTGGGAAGCTAAGACAAGAGTATTGCCTGAGCCCAGGAATTCGAGATCAGCCTGAGCAACATGGTGAGACCTCATATCTACAATAAATCTAAAAAGTACCCAGGCATGCAGCTGTAGTCCCAGCTACTTGAGAGGCTGAGGCAGAAGAATTGCCTGATCCCAGTATGTTGAAGCCTTGAGTGTGCCACTGCACTCCAGTCTGGGCAGCAGAGTAAGACTCTGACCAAAAAGGAAAAAAATTCTAACGAACCCCAAAAAAGTATTCAAGCTAGTAAACCAAATCAGAAAACTTACAGGGCAAAATAACAATACACTAGCAATAAGCAATATAAAAATTAAGGTAAGAAAATGATTTCAGTCGGGCTTGGTGGCTCAGCCTGTAATCCCACGTCTTTGGGAGGCTGAGGTGAGTGGATTGCCTGAGCCCGTGGGTTCGAGACCTGCCTGGGCAACTTGGCAAGACATCA
>NW_007249115.1:61564-64603 GCF_000164805.1 Carlito syrichta
TGCCTGAGCCCGTGGGTTCGAGACAGCAGGGCAACTTGGCAAGACCTCATCTCTACAAATAAATCAAAAAAAATTAGCTGGGCGTGGTAGTGCACAGCCGTAGTTCCAGCTACTTGGAAGGCTGAGGAGGAAGGATTGCCGGAACCCAGCAGGTTGAGGCTGCGGTGGCCGGGAGTGGCCACTGCACTCCAGTTTGGGCAACAGAGTGAGACTCCAACTCAAAAAAAAAAATAATTTCATGCAAAAATAATCAACAGTATAAACATATTAAGAATAAATTTAACCAAAGTATATCACTTGAACGTGAAAAGTTACAAAATGTTGCTGAAATAAATTTTAAAACTTCATATTTATGCATACATAAATATACAGACACCCTAGGTTCATGGATTAGAAGACTTAATTGTTGTTAAGATGTCAACACTACACAAAGCAATCTACAAAATCATTGTGACTCCTGTGAATATCCCAAAATCTTTTTGGCTGAAATGTGCAAGCAGATCGTCACAGATGAAATTTTAAGGAACCATAAATGGCCACAGCAATCATGAATAAGGAATGCCAACTTGAATGCTCACATTTTCCAATTTCAAATCTTACTACAAGCAACAGTAATAAAACCAGCATGACACTGGGATATGAATATACTTATAGATCAATGGAACTGAATTTCTAGTCCAGAAATAAACCCAGACCTATAATGATCAATTAATTTTTGACAAGGGCTGAGACCATTAAATTCAACAAATGGTGTTACCCAGTTCCAAGGGAATTAATAGTTGTACCCTTAGCTCACATAGAAAAATGAACTCAAGTGATTCAAAGGTCTAAATGTAAGACATAAAAATTTTAAATCTAGAAGAAATCATACAGAGAATTCATCATGACCCTGGATTCAGCAATGGTTTCTCAGATGTGACACCAAAAGCACAAAGAAGAAAAATTTCCTCAAATTAAGAATGTCTGTGCATCAAGACACTATCAAGAAGTTGAAAAGATAACCCAGAGGATGGAAAAAAGTATTTCCACATTATATAATCTGATACGTGTCTGTTATACACAATATATGCAGAACTCATGACTCAATAACAAAAGACAAACAACACAATTATTAAAATGGGAAAGTAGCTTGAACACATGCTTCTCTAAAAAGACATGCAAATGGCCAAAAGCAAGTGAAGAGATAGTATCATTAGCATAATGGACATGCAAATTGAAACCACAATGAGACACCTCTTATGTATACTAAGAAGGTAAAAAAAAAATTAAACATAGCAATTGCTGGCAGGGATGCAGAGAAATGATAACCCTTAAACATTCTATGTGGAATATAAAATGGTAAAACTTCTGTGTGACATTATAATTGCCTCAAAAACTTAAAAATAGAATTACCACATGAATCAGCAGTTACATTCCTAGGTGTTCTAGTAGAACAGGTCCTTGAATATTGTCATTTCATTCAGCATTTGTGTTATAACATTGATTTTAAAGATAGCAATTCTTGGCAAGTCCACCGTCTATGTGGAGTTGCAGGTTCTCCCCATGCCTGCCTGAGTTTTCTCTGGGTACTCTGGTTTCCTCCCACATCCCAAAGATGTGTGTGGAAAGTGAATGTGCATGTCTACATTGTCCCAGTCTGAATTAGTGTGGGTGTGTCTGAGTGCTTCCTGAGATAGAATGGCATTGCCTTGCACCCTGAGCTGCTTGAATACACTCTTACCACCCATGACCTTGAACTGGAATAATTGGGTAAATAATGATGTCACTTGTTTGTATTAAATGGATGTACAGCTCGCATTAATTTCAATGTTTGATATTAGAGATTTTTTGGTCTTTATTTAGAGGTTTGGTGGGTGATGTTTCTTTGTCCAGAAATATGCCCCAGAAATTTAACTTGTTTATATCAATTAGCATATGGCAAAATTTCTCTCTTTTTTTGAACTAAGAAAGTAGTTGTAAAGGAAAGATACATTGTGAAGGGCACCATAGGCGGGACAACAATGAGAGTGTCTGCTGTCTGCTGCCAAATGTATTCTATGCATCATTTCACTTACAGTTGCAGAGTCCAAAAATCTATTAATGACATTAAGTGAGGACTCACTATACTCCCAAATAACTGGAAATATATGATCAAACTCAAAATTCTACATGAGTACTTACAGTACCATTATTCACAAGACAAAAGTTGGAAACAACCCAAATGTCCATCAAGATATGGATAAACAAAATGCAGTATATCATCACCTGAACTATTATCCATCCATAAATAGGAAAGAGGAAAGTAAAATGGTGCAACCACTGTGTAAAACAACATGGCCATTAAACTGTGTAAATTAAATGGAGTTAATATAGGAGATCCATCCAGGGCTGGAAGGGAAGCCTTTTTCTCCACTTACCAGCATTTCACCTTCCTCTTTCCACCCCAAAGGTGCCCACCTAAGTATTTGACATATATCAGCTAACTTGGAGAATAAATGATCACTACTCTCCAAAGGTGGCCCCTGGAGTGGCCTGAGAGATACTTGTTACCTTACTTGCTTAGAGAGACATTTAAAACTAGAAGGGTTCCCAAAGACCCTCTGGAGAAGAGGCTGATGGAATTGCTTCTGGGTGGATAAGAAACTAGCCTAAGGGAACATACAATAGAGCCTCAATATGGGTTGATTTGGTATTTCCAGTTTCAGCAGAGGTGA
Organism: Carlito syrichta; assembly: GCF_000164805.1. Lineage (NCBI taxonomy): Eukaryota > Metazoa > Chordata > Mammalia > Primates > Tarsiidae > Carlito > Carlito syrichta. The sequence goes on from NW_007249115.1 coordinate 64,258, forward strand.
ATGCAACCCCCCACCGCCCTGAGATTGCAGACCTGGGTGCACGGGATCATCTGCCATTCTTGGGCCTCTCTTGAGAGGAGGCAGCAGAGAACAGCCATCCCTCACCACCTGGCAGCCAGTCCATGCCATCACCTACAGCTGCAGACCTGGAATAAGAAGGGACCAAGACTACATACTGCTGAATGGACAGATTGTAAGACAGAGGGAAATAGGTTCCAGTGTGCTCATACACCTGTTTGTGGATGCTAGAATCAGCATATACATTCTGAACCACAGCTTCCCTCTCAATTAAACCTCAAACTGCAAAAAGTACAGATTGCAGCCTATCCTCCAACCTGAAAAGTGA
>NW_007249115.1:64926-69747 GCF_000164805.1 Carlito syrichta
TCTACACAAATGAAGAAAAACCAAAAGAAGAGTATGGGTCTCTCCCAGACCCCTGGGAGGGCAGACACTGAGAAAACTGACTTCAGAATGCAAACAATGAAGAGCCACCAGAATGAAGGGTCTCAAACTACAAACGTAGATATCAAGACAATAATGGAGAGATTAAAAAGAATTGAGGAGACACAAGAAGAAACTAGGAAGGAGCTGATATCTGAGATAACAGTAATAAAAAATACTGTGAATGAAATAAATAACTGATAAGCATGGAAAGCAGAATTACCCAAGCAGAAGAAAGAATCTCAGAGCTTGAGGACCAAAATATAGAAATAACTCAAACTCTTAAAAACACAGAAAATAAGCTCAGAAAGACAGAACAAAACCTTCAAGAGATGAACGATTACCTCAAGAGGCGTAATATAAGAGTAATTGCACTTCCTGAGGCAGAAAGAGAGACAGAGACCATACTGGAACAAACTTTCCATGAGATCAAGAAAACTTCCCTTATCTAATCAGTGATGCAAAAATTCACAAACACAAGAGATTCAGAGAACCCCTGCAAGACAACAAATGAGAAGACCAACTCCTAGACACATAATAATTCGCCTAAACAAAGTAGGCATAAAAGAAAAAATCCTAAAGGCAGCAAGAGAAAAAAGTCAGATCACCTACCATGGAAGACCAATCAGAATAGCAGCAGATTTATATACAGAAACCCTGCAGACTAGGAGAACTTGGAGCCCTATCTTCAAAGTCCTAAAAGATAAACAATTTCAACCAAGAATAACCTACCCGGCCAAGCTAAGCTTCATCAGTGAGGGAGAATTAAAATCTTTCCCAGATATCCAATCCCTAAGAACTTATGCTGCCACCAAACCATCTCTACATGAAACACTTAAGAAAGTACTAAACACAGAAGAAAAGGAAAAAAGAACAACGTTCTCCAAAAGAGTACAGGGAAAAGATAAAATATAGATGAACCAACCCCAAAACTAAAAGAAAGACAAAAAGAAAACCATGTGGAAAAACAACAACTCTATAAGAACTCTATGATAGGGACGAACTCTCATACTTCAATAATTAGCCTGAATGTGAATGGACTAAACGTACCACTGAAAAGACATAGAATGGCAAAATGGATAAAATATCACCAGGCAACAATATACTGCCTTCAAGAGACCCATCTCACTAGAGTGGACATACACAGACTCAAAGTAAGAGGATGGGAAACAAATTTTTGGCGAATGGAACACAAAAGAAAGGAGGAGTTGGGATCCTAATTTCAGATAAAATACCATTTAAGCTATCAAAATTAAAAAAGATACAGATGGCCACTACATAATGATAAAAGGTTCACTCCATCAACAAGAAATGTCTATCCTAAACATATATGCACCCAACATAGGTGCACCAACTTTCATAAAGCAACTTCTAGGAAAACTAAAGAAAGATAATGACTCTAACACCATCATAACTGGGGACTTTAATACCCCACTCACAACCCTAGACAGATCATCAGGACAAAAAAAATCAGCAAGGAGATCTGGAGCCTCAATGAGACTCTGGACCAAATGGATTTAATTGATGTCTACAGAACACTCTATCCAAAGACCACAGAATACACATTCTACTCATCACCGCATGGAACATATTCTAAGATTGACCACATAATTGGACATAAATCAAGCATAAGCAAATTTAAAAGGACTGAAATTTTACCATGCACCTTCTTGGACCACAGTGGAATAAAAATAAACATTGACATCAGCAAAGTCCCCCCCAAACCCATAAAGACTTGGACACTAAACAGCATGATGCTAAACAACTCCTGGGTCAATGATGAAATCAAAACAGAGATTGAAAGATACCTGGAAACAAATGAAAATGAAAAACATCTTACCAAAATCTCTGGTATACCTTGAAAGCTGTAATAAGAGGGTACTTTATATCCCTACAAACACACATGAAGAAAATGGAAGGAACACAAATTAACAGCCTAACAAGCCACCTAAGGAAGCTGGAAAAGCAAGACCACAAAAACACTAATTTCAGCAGAAGAATCCAGATCACCAAAATAAAAGTCCAAATCCAGGACATAGAAGACAAAAAGATAATACAAAAAAATCAGTGAAATGAAAAGCTGGTTCTTCAAAAGGGTAAACAGGATTGATGGTCCCCTAGCTAGACTGACCAAGAAAAAATGAGAAAAAAACCAAATAAGCACAATCAGAAACACAAAAGATGAAGTCACATCTGACCCTGAAGAAATACAAAAGATCATTAGAGACTACTACGTACACCTGTATGGAAACAAACATGAAAACCTTAAAGAAATGGAGGACTTTCTGATATGACACAACCTACCTAGGTTGGAACAAGAAGAAATTGAGACCCTGAATAGACCAAAAACAACCAAGAAAATTGACTACGTAATAAGAAAACTACCTACAAAAAAAAGCCCTGATACAGATGGCTTTCCAGCAGAATTCTACAAGACATTTAAGGAGGAACTGATACCAATCCTACTGAATGTATTCCAGGCAATTGAAAAAGATGGAACTCTCCTCAAATCATTTTATGAAGGCAACATCGCATTGATACCCAAGCCAGGTAAAGATCCAACAAAGAAAGAGAACTACAGGCCAATATCTTTGATGAACATAGATGCTAAAATTCTCGACAAGATGCTAGCAAACCGGATTCAACAATACATCTCAAAAATCATCCATCATGACCAAGTAGGCTTCAACCCCGGGATGCAAGGCTGGTTCAACATTCGTAAAACCATAAATGTAATTAAATACATCAACAGATGTCAAAACAAAAACCACATGATTATATCATAAGATGCAGTAAAAGCTTTTGATAAATTCAGCACCCCTTCTTGATAAAAACCCTTGAACATCTAGGCATATGGGGAACATACCTCAAAATAGTAAAAGTCATCTACAAGAGACCCACAGCCAGCATACTCCTAAATGGACAAAAATTGGAACCATTTCCCTTGAAAACTGGAATAAGACAAGGATGCCCACTCTCACCCCTCCTGTTCAACATAGTATTGGAAGTCCTGGCTTGAGCAATCAGAGAAGAGAAGGCAATCAGGAGTATCCAAATAGGAAAAGAGGAAGTCATGTTATCTCTCTTTGCAGATGATATGATTGTATACCTTGAAAACCCAAGAGAATCTGTCAAAAACCTCCTTACACTGATAAAGGCCTTTGGCAAAGTCTCAGGATACAAAATAAATGTACAAAAGATGATCGCATTTCTCTACACCAATAATAAACAGAAACAAGTAAAAAATACAATTCCATTCACAATGGCCACAAAAAAAAATGAAATACCTTGGCATCTTCCTAACCAGAGACATGAAAGACCTTTACAATGAAAACTACAAAACACTGCTCAAAGAAATCAAAGATGACACAAGTGGAAAAATATCCCATGCTCATGTATTGGTAGAGTCAACATTGTGAAGATGTCCATCTCACCTAAGGCAAGCTACAAATTCAATGCAATACCCATCAAATTACCAGCAACATTCTTCTCAGACCTAGAAAAAACAACACAGGAATTCATAAGGAAACACAAGCATCCAAGAATAGCCAGAACAATCCTCAGCAAAAAAAGCAAAGCAGGTGGTATCACATTACCAGACGTCAAACTTTACTATAAAGCTACAATCATCAAAACAGCTTGGTATTGGTATAGGAACAGGCATATAGATCAATGGAATAGAATTGAGATTCCAGAAGCAAAACCTCAATTTCTCAACAACTCTTCTTTGACAAAGCCTCCACCACCTTCCACTGGGGAGAGGAGAACCTATTCAGTAAATGGTGCTGGGAAAACTGGCTGACCACATGCAGAAGATTGAAACAGGACCCCTATTTATCCCCATGCACAAAGGCTTAACTCCAAATGGATCAGAGACCTAAATGTAAAACCTCAAACCATAAGAACCTTAGAAAATGCAGGACACACCCTTATGGAAATTGGAACTGGCATCCAATTCCTGAACAAAACCCGAAACCCACAGGTCATAAGAGAGAAGATAGACAAGTGGGACCTTATTAAACGGACAAGCTTCTGTAAGGCCAAAGAAACCATCAAGAGAGCAGGGAGACAGCCTACAGGCTGGGAAAAAGTATTTGCCAACACCAGGTCTGACAAAGGCATAATATTCTGGATCTACAAGGATCTCAAACGTGCTGAAAAGAAAAAAACAAACAACCCCATTATAAAATGGGCACAAGATATGAACAAGCACTTCACAAAGGAAGACATCTGAGCAGCCAACAGACACATGAAGAAATGTTCAACCTCACTAATCGTCAGGGAGATGCAAATCAAAACCACACTGAGATACCACCTAACTCCAGTCAGAATGGCAATTATCAACAACTCAAAAAATAACAGCTGCTGGAGAGGGTGTAGTGGAAAGGGAACACTTCTACGCTGTTGGTGGGAGTGTAAACTAGTGCAACCTCTGTGGAAAGCAGTGTGGCGATTTCTAAAAGCTCTAAATATCAACCTCCCATATGACCCCGCAATCCCTCTACTGGGAATATATCCTGAAGAACTCAAGTCAATCTATAAAAAAGATACCTGCACACGTATGTTTATTACAGCATTGTTCACAATAGCAAGAACCTGGAAGCAACCATGCTGCCCATCAAAAGAGGACTGGATTTAAAAAATGTGGTACATATACACAATGGAATACTACACAGCCATAAAAAAGAACAAAATCATGAATTTCGCAGCAACCTGGATGGAACTAGAGTCTGTAATACTGAGTGACCTCTCACAGAAACAAAG
>NW_007249115.1:69798-163699 GCF_000164805.1 Carlito syrichta
AGGGAAGGATCACTGGAGCCCAGCAGGTCGGGGCTGCAGTGGCCGGGAGCGGCCACTGCACTCCAGTCTGGGCGACAGAGTGAGACTCCAACTCAAAAAAAAAAGATCCGAGTATCACATGTTCTCACTCATATAATGGACCTTGAGCATCCAATGTAATACTATAAGAAAACGACTGACAGTACTGGGAAACTGTGGGGAGCGGAAGGGAAATGGGATTAACAGTAGCAAATATCTGTCTGGGGACAGGGAAACACCTCTTATCAACAGGTTTCCTGAATGAACTGTAATTGTATACCTAACCCTTAACTGTACCCCACAGTATCATAATAAAAAATATTGATTAAAATAATAATGATAATTTTAAAATATATATATATATATGACCCAGCGACTCATGTTCTGAGTATCTACCCAAAGGAACTGAAAGCAGAACTCAAATAGATATTTGTACACCCATGTTCACAGCAGCATTATTCACAATAACCAAAAGGTAAAAGTAGCACAAGTGTCCATCAGCAAATGAACAGATAAACACAGTGCAGCCATCCCTACCATGACATAGTATTCAGCCTTAAAAACAAAGGTTCATCCAACATGGGTGAATCTTGAGTATATGCTAAGTGGAAGGATCCAAGCACAAAAGGACAAAAAGAACCACTTGAATGAGGTATTTGGAGTAGTCAAATACATAGAAAATAAAAGTAGAATAGTGATTTCCTGGGGTTCAGACATAAGCAGAACAGGAAGTTAGTGTTTAATGGGTTCAGTCTTTCTGTTCATGAAGATGGAAAACATTCTTGAGGTGGCTGGTGGCAGAGGCCACACAACAATAAGGATGTAGTTAATGACACAGAACAGGATACTTAACAATTGTTTAAATAGTGCACATTGTGTTATGTATATTTAATCACAAAGAAAAACAAAAAAAAAGATATATGCTACAATATGCATGGTCCTTGAACATGCTTGGTGAAAGAAGTCAGACCCGAAAGGCCACATGGAGTGTGAGTCCATTGATATGGAATAACCAGAACAGACAGATCCATAGAGAGAAAGCAGATCAGTGGTTGCCATGGTTGGGGGGATAAATGAGGAGTCCCTTCTGAACTGGCACTGAGTTTCCTTCGGAGGTCATGAAAATGCTCTGGAACTGGAAAGCTGGCTGCACAACACTGTCACTGTACCAAATTCTACTGGATTGCATACTTACAAGTGAGTAAAATGGAAAAATTTTTCTCAAGCAAATTTACCTAAAAAAAAAAAAAAAAACTTGACTCTTCTGTCATTTTTTTACTCCCTGTGCACAGGACTTCATCAAAGAACATGGAGCAAAGTTTCAGCTTTCATGATCCCTGGTAACTCCACTAACATTTGAGGCCCAGTCCACAGTCACAGGAGGAATAGCTCTTTATTATGCACTAGGGGCTTCCATGTTTGGGCAGCAAAACAAGAAATGGAGACTTGAAATGCGTCTCAGAGATAATCACCAAATGTGAAATGGGTTTTGGTCTCTAATGCTCTTCGCTCAAAACATACATGTATATTATGGCCTTCATGTTTCCAGGTTTGCATAAGTCACCTCAATAATAAACCAGCTTAGAAAGTTTATTTTCATCTCTGTGTTGGAGACAAAGAATATAATGCTGGGAGAGGCTATGGCCCAAGTCCATAACCAAAGATCATGGAGCCAACGCAGTAGTTATCTGGGCTCTGAACAAAGACATCAGCAAGTTCTCATCACAGTCACAGAGTATGACTGGGGCCTTTTGACTTCAAGTTTCAAGGTGTGACTGGCATTCAAATTAACACTCACATGTCTTCTCATGGGAATATATGTATGAGCATTTTTAGAACCTAGTTTTAGTTTGTCAAGAGTTACATATATTGTCTTTTCTGAGAATCATATAATTTTGTGTTGCACGATTACTCCTATCTAGCTCTACCTGAGAAGCAGAAAGCGAACTGTTTCTAGGGAGTAGGCTTCCTTGGATGAGAAAAGACAACACTTGGCAGGATGTGATATTTTGAAATATGAAGACTTTTCTGCTGGACTGGAGATTATGGAAACGGTGGCAATCTGTCCCTCAGTCTCCATGGGTCAATAACTTGCCATCCAGCCATGGGCAACAGAGAATTCCATTGGGTTCATTGGGCAAACGGATGTAAATCTACCCCAAGTCCCACACTGGAGTCCTAACATAATGACACCCATCACTACATTTCAATACTTAAATGTTAATAATTCGTCTGTTTAAATGTCCAAACTTTCTTTACTAATTGGCTATTGTATAAACATAAGAGTTTTCTTCATTAATTCCCCCAAAATGAACTATAGTTCCATTTAATTACTTTTTCTTTGATTTACAAATTGAGGGTGATTGTCACAAGGGATTTAACAGATAGTGAATTTTTTGTCTTTAGAAAAATCATGTTATTAACTTTTCTACTGTTAGATATCACACTTCCGGGACTTTGAAGATTTAACTGGATAAGGTCTTAGAAAATTTGATAAAGGTGGGTATTGAGTAGACAAGCTGAGGGAATGTGCATAAAATCTCCAAGACACCCAAGAGCCTGCTGTGTCCCCATAAGTGAGAGCAGACTGGATTACAGGCAGTTGGGGTGGGCAGGAGAGGGCAGCAGGCAGGAGCATTCAGGGTGTGTAGGCCATGGTCAGCCCTGTGGCCCTTGTTCTAAGGCCAGTGGGAAACCACAGGTAAAATTAAATCCAGAGAGTGACAGATGAGATTTGGGTTTTATAAATGAGCATTTTGCCATTATTGAGATTGCCATTGGTGTGTGGTTGGGTCTGTGCTTCTCCTGATGGGCTACAGTGAGCAGAGCTCAGAATCAGGCCGGGGCTCCTGCCAGGAATGCAGAATCTGCATCTGCTCAGGAGAAAACATGAAAAGATCCAGCCTGGGGTCACCTCTGCCCTTGACATCTGCCAAGGCTGTGAAACTGAGGGACAGTCTCAGGAAAAGATGCTGAGGAAGAAAACTGGATCCTAAGGGGGAAAACCTGGAGAAAGGATGGAGAGTGCAGAGTGCTGCTGTCACTGTAAGTCTCCTGTAAGGACGGAACTATGGGAAAGGACGTGCCTTTTCCATACAACCATGCCAACAGCACGTCAGTAAAGCAGAGATGACATCAACCCTCATTCTAGAGGCTGAGCCAGACCCAGATCCAGGTCAGCCACAGCTGTGACCCTAAGAGTCTGAACGTCATGGACATCACAGCAGTGGACATCACATCAGGACACAACATGTGAGTGGCCATCATGTAAGTGGACATCACAGTGGACAGCATGTGAGTGGGCATTGTGTCCATAGACATCACATCAGCTAACGTCACATCAGTGGTCACCACATCACTGGACATTCCATCAGCGGCTACCATGTCTGGGAATGGAAAGGAAGCTCGGGTGCAGGGGAACCAGTGAACCAGTGGGTTTTGTCTCCTGTTTACCACATGAGCCCACCCTTCTTGAGTCTCTGCCAGCCCCTCACAGGACTGTGAGCAGGGTGTTTGACTCAACTGTGAACATGAAAGTGGCCTCATGTCGTTGCAAGGCAGGCAGGCCCCTTGTCTGCATCTGCGCTGAGGAGGGAGCTCCGGTCCTGGCAGCTCTGACAGCTGCGGGTGGAACAGGCACCCCGTCAGAAAGGCAGGCTCGCCCCTGCCAGCCGGCGGGGGCACTGCAGGACCTTGGGCTCCCATGCCACGGCCATGAGCACCCCCTTGGCTGTCCTGCTGAAGCAAAATTCAGAGTTGAGGTCACTCGGGGCCAAGTTTTGGAAATTAAAATGGAAATGGGGCACACTGTCCTGTGTCTTTTCCAAAGAATGAAAGAACAGTTACTTGGAAACCATAGGGAATGAAATAAATGTAGACACATACTTTACAACTTACATAGATACTCAAACTTGTCCTCAGACTGAGAAAATATTCACAAAATGCATATCTGAAGAAGAATCTGCATTCAAAATATACTAAGAACTCTTACAATAAGACTATAACCCAATTAAAAATGAATAAGGATTGGAAGAGATACCTCACCAAAGTAGATATACAAATGGCAAATATCATACAATAGAGTGCTCAATATCACATCACAGGAGGGAATTGTAAAATTACAGTGATAAGCACTGCACATCTGTTAGACCTACTAAATTTCAGAGAGACGGAGGGAGGATTGCTGGAAGAAAGAGGAATTCTAATGCATTGCAGGTGTAATTCATAATGGACAGCCACTTTGAAAGACACTGTTGGAGACCAGAATATGCCACCCCAAAGTATGTCTCTGTAGCATAAGAAGTTTTTGAGCTGATTATTTTGTTTTTTTGTTTTTTGGGGGGTTGTTTTGTTGTTTGTGGTTTTTTTTGAGTTGGAGTCTCACTGCGTCACCCAGACTGGAGTGCAGTGGCACGCTCCCAGCCACCACAGCCTCGACCCACCTCAGCCTTCCAAGTAGCCAGAATTACAGGCATGCGCTACCACACCTGGCTGATTTTTTTTTATTATTATTGTAGAGATGAGGTCTCGCCAAGTTGCCCGGATGGATTGCGAACCCGCGGCTCAGGCAATCCACTCACCTCGGCCTCCCAAAGCGCTGGGATTACAGGCTGAGCCACCAGGCTGATTATTTTGAAGAAACGCAGACCCAGGAGAAGTTTTGAAAATAGAGTAGACGTAGTTCTTTTATAAGGAAAATTTACATTTATAAAGGAAACCTCCATTTGTAAATGTGTCTGCCTCTCATATCAAGAAGAGAAAGATGACTAAATTGCCAATGGAGAAGGCACCTACTTAAATCTGCACATCAAACCTTACCCTTATTTAAGGTTCTTTTCCTGGTTACCTCCCCACTACTGTCCCCACAACACCCTTCTTTCTTTATTTACATTGAAGATAGTATTTAATCCTGGGAGATTTTCTAATTTTCCCCAGGGCATCTCCCATGTGTACATAAAGGAAATATTATTCAATGATACTTATCAAAGCATGATAAGAAATACTTTATTCAAAACCAGTGGGATAGGTGCAGGGACCACTGCAACTGGTCTTATAGTTGGGGAGAGAGATTGGTTTTATCTCCAAACACAGCATGGGCAAGTGGAAATTTATAGCCAAGGAGCACAGTGGGGTGAGAGGATGGAAAAACAACAGAAAAGTTATATTTGTATGAGTAAACTACAAAACTCAAACTATGAAATTCTTGGAAATTGGTCAATGCTCTCCCTATACATGATGTGACCAGGCATAATGTCATCAGTCTTAATTTTAGTTATTGTAATGTTATCTGCCACAGAAGCCACTAAATGTCCTTGTCAATGACTATAATGAGCTTTCATTGGGTCTCTGAGCCATTTTATACCTCTTGTCATTTACAGACAGTTCTCTTGCTTCACTCTGATGCTTTCCTCAAAGCTCCTGCAATTGGCTACAGGTCAGAATCCTTCCTTTCCAACAAAAAGGATTGTTGCTGAAACCCATGGACAGGACTATGACAGGTCTTGTGGATACAGGCTTCTGGTGACATAGCTTAAATCATTTTAAGATTGTACAACTGGACTGAATAAGGATTTCCAGAACTCTAGTTGAGAAGCTGATGGATCATGAAACTGATAATCCAACAACATCAAGCAAGACCAGATTACAGTAAGTCCCCATCAAGTTGCAAGTTTTCAAAGATGTGAACATGTATTCACATATCCAATCTCATAAGTTGGTTCACATGTCTGGTGTACATTGTCACATGTATGCATCCTTTACAACTGGTTGTTTTCTTCATTTTTTTGTTACAATTTGTGTGAAAAGTATTATAAACCTATTACAGCACAGTACCATACAGTTGATTATGTTAGTTGGGTACCTAGGCTAACTTTGTTGGACTTACAGACAAATTGGACTTGATCATGCTGTCAGAACAGAACTCGTTCACATGTAGGGGACTTACTGTGCATGGTTCTGAATGAAGAGTGATTAAAATTTTGTCATGTTTTGTGGTTTAGAACATTATCTTGATTTAAGAAATCCCTTTCTCTTTAAAGCTAACTGTAACTAACAATGTAATTGACTATACTTCTGTAAGCAGAATGAAACATTTACCTTTTCTCCCTGCCTAAATCCTGCGGAATTTAGAAACTCTCATTGAATATTTTTATTTTCATGGCAGTATAGTTATTTCCATAAGCTTAGTAAGAATCTGTTCACCTGGTAACAGGACACAATTAGAAAATTTGGAAGCTAAAATAGCTAAACACTTGGAGGTTATTGGAGGGTGGTGCACCCAGGGAGGACAAGGAAGTTCAGTGCTCCTTCTCACATGCCTCACCCTGTGCACCTTTTCACCACTATCCTTTGTAATATCCTTTGTGATACAGCATAGTCACAAGAAGAGCAGGGCAACAACTACAAGTGCTGAAACTAAGGTTGATTTCTAAGAAAACTTATGCTAGAATTCCTAAGGACTTGATGGAGAAAACCAAAGTTACCTTGGAATTAAATGTGTTAAAGATGGAAGACCTATGAGATGTCAGAGTCTTCACCCTCTATATCTCCATATGAAAAGTCTTCTGACCAGGAGTGCACACCCTGGACTATTAGTCTCTGAAGCCCTGAGCCACCAAGTCAGATGTCTGGTGACCCTGACACCATCATGCTGTATAAACCATGAGAAGAGAACACATGGAAAGAGGGAGAGATATTTAAGAAGCCTGGATGTTCCAGTCCCCACCTGTCTGAACCTCTCCAGAGCAGGAACCAGATGTAAGAATGAACAATCCTTTCGATGATTATAGCCCCAAACATCATCTGACTGCAACTGTGTGAGACAGGAGAGCTACATGAGTTGTGTTTAAATGCATAACCCTCAGAAATTGTTAAATAGTTGTTTTAAGCCAAAATGAAAGAAAGAAAAATTGGTCATATTACCACGGCTTTAAAAAAAATAGAGACAGGGTCTCACTCTATCGCCCAAGCTGGAGTACTGTGGTACAATCATAGCTCACTGCAGTCTCAAACTACTGGGCTTAAGCAATCCTCCCACCACAGCCTCCTGAGTAGTTAGGACTACAGGTAAATGGTACCAAGTCTGGCTAACTTTAAAAAAAAAAAATTTATAGAGATGGAGTCTCACTACATTGCCCATGCTAGTCTCAAACTCCTAGCCTCAAGTTATCCTCCTACCTCAGCCTCCCAAAACACTGGAATTACAGGCATTGTTCACCAAACCCAGCTTCATAATAGTAATTATTTGTAACTGATACTGTTAACTAGTTCTCTTTTTAAATAAGAGTACAATATAAAAATTAGATATGAACTAATCAATAATTCCAATTAAATGCCTTTTTACATGTTTTGTGTTAAACTAATAGCACATATATATATAAGCTTGTTTATTTTTGCCTGTATTACAGCTAGGTTTGCTCTCTAAAAAGCTGGCTACCTTACTCTCAGCTAAAAATGTCAACTCATGGCTGAGCATTTTCAAAAAAGTAACTTTGTAAAAATATGTTCCAGTAGTAAATTGATTCATTATGGCTGGATCAGTTATTTCAAAAAATCCTTGTTTTTATTTTGGTTCCATGCATAACTTCCAACAGTAATACAACAGATTCAAGTACTTGCCCCTGGGGGAAAATATTTAAGGAAAGGAAGAATGAGATCAGAACTTGTGACCACAGTGATTCAGTTTTTTATGGTAATGCTTTTGGAAATATAAAAGTTTAAAGAACATGCAAAGTCAATTTCCTCCATGATGCTTTTCAAAAAGAGATGAAATTAGAGAAACAAAAAATGACAGGACATTCTAGGAATAATTTTAGATGCTGCTATTTACTAATTGCCAAATATAGAACCTAGCACTGACCCTCCACAATTTCCCCTAATTACAGCCTGCATGGTGCTCCCTTGTGCTGGAGCAGTCTGTGAAAAGCCTTGCCTGAGAACATTTCTGCTTGACCTTGTGTTAATTTCTATTTCTTAGTTTAAGAATTCAGGATTCTGGCCAGGCACGGTGGCTCATGCCTATAATCCCTTGGGAGGACAAGGGTGAGGATTGCCTGAGCCCACAGATTTGAGACCATCTGGGCAACATGGCAAGACCTCATCTCTACAATAAATCAAAAAATTAGTCAGGCATTGTAGCGCATGCCTATAGTTCCAGCTGCTTGGAAGACTGAGGCAGAAGGATCACCTGAGCCCAGCAGGTCAAGGCTGGTCAAGGCTGTGGTGACTGTGAGCATGTCACTGCACTACAGCCTAGATGACAGAGTGACACTCCTTAAAAAAAAAAATAATAATAATTTAGGATTTCGTTAACAGGAGATTATGTATTTTCAGTAAATATTTCTTACTTACAAAAAGCAGCCACTAAACTGGGTGCAGTAGTTTGTACCTGCAACCCCAGCACTTGAGGAAGCCAAGGAGGACTGCTTGAGCCCAAGAGGTGGATGCTGTGGTAACCCATGAGGTTGGTGTGTGTGTGTATGTGTGAGAATACATAATTTTTTTTTTTATTTGGAGTCTTACTCTGTCGCCCAGGCTGGAGTGCATTGGCAGGCTCACGGCCTCCCTAGCATCAGCCTGCTGGGCTCCAGTGATCCTTCCAGCCTTCCAAGTAGCCAGAACTACAGACACATGCTTCCACTCCTAATTACCACAGCTAGTTTTTTTATTTATTGTAGAGACCAGGTCTCAACATGTGGCCCAGGTTGGTCTCAAACCTGTGGGTTAAGCAATTCTCTTACTTCGGCCTCTCAAAGTGCTGGGATTGCATGCTTGAGCCACCACACCCAGCCTAATACATAATATTTTTGACAATACCACTGACAGTTGGATTCTGACAAAGGCATCTTATTAAACAGAAATAAATTAAAAATCATTTAAGATTGTCATTTTGTTATGAGAAGTGGAAAAACATGACAATTCTCTCAAAAATAAGACAAGCTAAGATGTGTATTTTAAAAATATTGTTGATAAAAATAGAAGTACATAGGATTATGAATTTTGAAGAAAACCAGAAAGTGGAAAAATTGGAGGTCAAGTAAGAGAAACCTACTGCATCAAACTGGAAACCTAGGAGAAATGGGTAATTTCCTAGGAAAAAATGGCTATTAACAAAATGGACTTTAAAATAAAGAAAATATAGGCCAGTCTCGGTGACTCAGCCTGTAATCCTAGCACTTTGGGAGACCAAGGCGAGTGGATTGCCTGAGCCCGCAAAATCGAAATCAAGCTGGGCAACTTGGTGAGACCTCGTCTCTACAATAAATCAAAAATTAGCCAGGTATGGTAATGCATGCCTATAATTCCAGCTACTTGGAAGGCTCAGGCGGAATGATCACTGGAGTCCAGCAGATCAACACTTGGGTGGCCTTGGGTATGTTACTGCACTCCAGCCTGGGTGACAGAGCAAGACTCCAACTCAAACAAAAAAGAAAAGAAAAGAAAATATAAACAGACCAGTCAGCATAGAAAATCTTAGAAGACACTCACAGATGTCATATTGAAAATAGCCCCTGGACCACATAGCTATGTGTTCACTGACATTTCACAGACTCTGATTTTACTTAAAATGGTCAAGGCCACAAAAAAAGGGGGCTGACTCTTTTCAATTCATTTTATGGCATAGCATCAGTGTTTGGTGTAATTAATACACTTCATCTAGTATAGGATGCCCATGTTTATAAGCAGACGTTGTATGCACCACTCGAATATTCTGCCACTGCAACTATGACCTTCTCAGCAAAACAGAAAGTGCTGTTCATAAGTCTACTTCCATTAAAGCCACAAAATACATTTTTAAAAGATCATCGTTTTACCATAAATAATGTATTTAACTTTAAATAATGTTGCAAGTGTTAATATGTCTATTTTTTTCATTTTCACACTGTTTAAACTAACACTATGAGAAAAATTAAACATTAATGAAAGCAAGGCCTGGGGTCACACACTGGCCTCTTCCTTTGGACTCAGGGGACTCCAGGTGGCTCTGCACTACCTGTCCTCAAATATCATGGGCCTTCTCAGTGTTTCTCTCTTTTTCTCCAAAACAAACCTGAACTTGCAAAAAAAAAAAATACTTGAGCATGCTATAATGAGCAGTCAAGGCCTCAATAAGGGAATATTTTTAAAATAAATCTTGGTAGACGCTTACAAGAAAAAAGCAAAGGGCTCAGCAGAGTTCCATCCTCAACACACTCAGCTTCTTCCTCACTTTTCCTCCCCTTTTCCTTATGCACCGGGGTGTAATGAGCCACAGCAGTCACCCAGGTCAGTCCTGAGGAGAATTTCTAGCCTTTCCCTTGGGCATGGCTCTTATGTGTTCTGGTCAGTCCAGAGGAGAGTTCTGATCTTCCCCGTTCAGGGCCCTCATATGTCAGGTTAGTCCTGAGGAGTTGCTCTGGCCCATTAAGGACTTTGCGGCCTAGAGAAGGTGGGTTCGCACACCTTCTGCCAGTTGCGAGCACAGCAAAGGCTACTGGGAGCTTCCTGTTCAGCAGTGGCCCTGCGCCCCTCTAGCAATCCCCATAAATCTCGGAAATTAAGTGTTCTGCATATTCCATGCTATAATTTTGGAAAATGAAAGTAAAACAGAACCCCCACCATCCTGTGCCTTGATCCAAATGGTTGGAAGTAATCAGAACCCAAGTGGTGGTCAATAAGAAAGAGGCCCATTGATTTCCTATATATCAGCAAAAATGTACAGGAAGAATTGGAATTTAAAATAAGAAGGAAAAAAATTTGCAATAACACTAAAAAATGTGAAGTTCTTAAGTAAAAATGTAACAAAATATGTGAAAATATGCATTCAGAAAGCTGTGAAACAGTCAACAGCAGTCAAAAGACATAAAGCAATGATAGTTCTTGTTCAGTAACAGTACAGCACCCATTATTGTAAAGATGATCATTCTTTCTAACTTTATCTCCAGATTCAGAAAAATCCCAATAATTCCAAGCAAAGATATCGATAGACAATTATTAAAACTAGAACAGAAGACATAAGACTAAGAAGAACAAAGTTAAAGCACTTACACATCCAGATGTGAACACTTATCATGAGGTTACAGTAATAAAGAGTCCAAAATAATAGAGTCCAAAAATAGACCCATGTAAATGTAGTCAACCGATCTTGTCAAAGAGTTAAAGGCAATTCAATGGAAAAAGAAAGCTCTGCTCCACAAATGGTGATGAAATATTCAGAAACAATACTGGCATGGAATACACAGAACACTTAATTTCAGAGATTTATGGGGATTAGAGGAGCACAGAGCCACTGCTGAAAGGAAGCTCCCAGTGGCCTGTGTTGTGCTTCCTAGATTGTCCAAAAATTAACCCAGAATAGTCCATAGACTAAAATTTTCAAGTACAAAGTTGTAAGAGTTATAGAATAAAACACAGGAAAATCTCCATGGCCTTTGGTTTGGCGGTAAGTTTTTAGATACAATATTAAAAGCCAGTCCATGAAAGGAAACAAAATGACAATGTAGACTTTATTAAAATTTAAAATGTCCACTTTGTGAAAGATCCTGTCAAAAGAACAAAAAAACAAGCTATACAGTCAGAGAAAATATTTAAGAAAAACATTTGAGCCAGGCTCGGTGGCTCAGCCTGTAATCCCGTGCTTTGGGAGGCTGAAGTGAGTGGATTGCCTGAGCCCGTGGGTTCAAGACCCGCCTGGGCAATTTGGCGAGACCTCATCTCCACAATGAATCAAAAATTAGCTGGGCGTGGTAGCGCGTGCCTGTAGTTCCAGCTCCTTGGAAGGCTGAGGCGGAAGGATCGCCGGAGCCCAGCAGGTTGAGGCTGCGGTGACCAGGAGTGGCCACTGCACTCCAGTCTGGGCGACAGAGTGAGACTCCAACTCAAAAAAAAAAAAAAAAAAAAAAAAATTCTATCTAAGATATATTTATAAACTAAAACATTCTTAAAAGTTCTCAAAAGGACATGTCTGCAAAGTGTTTTAAAAAATACTACAAGGCCAGGTGCGGTGGCTCATGCTTATACTCTCATCACTTTAGAGGCCAAGGTGAGGGAATTGCCTGAGCTCACAGGTTCGAGACCAGTCTAGGCAACTTGGTGAGACCTCATCTCCACAATTAAAAAAAAATTCGCCAGGCGTGGTAGCACGTGCCTGCAGTTCCAGTTACTTGGAAAGCTGTGGTGGAAGGATTGCCTGAGCCTAGCAGGTCGAGGCTGCAGTGGCAGTGAGCTTGCCACTGCACTCCAGCCTGGGCGACTGAGTAAGAATCTAACTCAAAAAGAAAAAAAAGATAGAAAAAGTCAGAAATAAGGAGAGACTGCTTGAAATGCTCTTAAAATATATAACTGTCAAAATAAAAAATTGGAGGACAGTTTAAGAAATATCCCCAAAACATTTTTAAAAATAAAATATAGGATAAATGGTAAGTTCTTTGGGAGATTGGTCTCAGAGTTCCAATATCCAAAAAATATTTGTGCTCTAAAAAGAGAACTTAAAACATAGAGGAAGGAATGTATTGAAGAAATTATAGGCCAGGCACGGTGGCTCAAGTCTGTAATCCCAGCACTTTGGGAGGCCGAGGTGAAAGGATTGACTGAGCCCATGGGTTCAAGACCAGCCTGGGCAACTTGACGAGACCTCATCTCTACAGTAAATCAAAAAATTAGCTGGGCATGGTAGCGTGCACCTGTAGTTCTGGTTACATGGGAGGCTGAGGTGGAAGGATCACCTGAGCCCAGCAGGTCAATGCTGGGGTGGTCATGAGCATGCCACTGCACTCCAGCCTGGGTGATGAAGTGAGACTCCAACTCAAAAAAAAAAAGTCAGAAAGAAAAGACATTTTCAAAAAATTTTACAACAATGCCAAGAACTTTATGGAGACCTTGTTCTTTAAATTGGAATATTTAACAGCAAGATGAATGTAAAAGATCCATGCCTACGACCATTATTGTGAAATTCCAGAACACCAAGAAAAAACAGGGCACGGGCATGGTGGCTCACATCTTTAATACCAGAACTTTGGGATACCAAGACTGAAGGATTTCTTTAGCCCAAGAGTTTGAGGGAGCAGTGAGTTATGATTGCAAACTGGATGACAGAGTGAGATCTTGTTGCAAAAAAGAACCCAACAAAACTTAAAACCTCTGTGAAAGGAAAAATAGGTTATCTCCAAAGAAAAAACATAAACAATAAGCATCTGGGTCAGACTCAGAAGCCCGTAATCCCAGCACTTTGGGAGGCTGAGGCAGGAGGGTTCTTGAGCACAGGAGTTTGAGATTAGTCTAGACAGCATAGCCAGACCTACTCTATAAATAAATAAATGACAAAAAAAAAAATCCAGGTGTTGTGGTGCATGCCATAGTCCTAGCTACTCAGGAGGCTTAGGCAGGAAGATTGCCTGAACCCAGGAGGTGGGGACTGTTGGTGAGCCGTGATTGTGCCACTGCACTCCAGTCTGGGAACAGAGTGAGCCACTGACAAAAAAATCAGAATAACATCTGACTTAACAACATCGACTGCTACAAAACAATAATACAACATCTTCGAATTTCTGAGAGAAACAGTACTTTTTTTTTTTTTTTCAGTTGGAGTCTCACTTTTGTCTCCCAGGCTGGAGTGCAGTGGCATACTTATGGCCATCATAGCCTCAACCTGCTGGGCTTAGGCAATCCTTCCACCTCAGCCTTCCAATAGCTGGAACTCCAGACACCTGCCACCATGCTCAGCTAGTTTTTGTGATTTATTTTAGAGACAAGGTCTCACCAAGTTGCCCAGACTGGTCTCAAACCCGTGGGCTCAGGCAGTCCTCTCACCTCAGCTTCCCAAAGTGCTGGGATTACAGGCTAAGCCCACCACACCTGACCAAGAAACAGTACTTTCAACTAAGAATTTTGTTCCTACCAAATTGTTAATCAGATGTGAGGGTAGATTAAAGATATTTTTAGGACATGCAAGAAATCAGAAAATTTATCTCATAACCACTCTTTGTTGCGAAGTTAATTGAAGATGTTCTCTAACAACAACAAAAAAAGATTTGAGAAGGAAAAAACACTAGAACATTGTGTCCAGTGTTCGGGATACACTGGAGCAAACTCAAGGAAGAAGGATGCTCTGGGGATGGTGGCTCCACCCCAGGCCTAGGAAGATGGCACTAGGATGGGAACAGGAAAAAGAGGGTCCCAGCAGTGAATTTTCAGATGGGATGCCTGAAAGTCTGGAAGATGTTAAGGATATGATAAAAACAGAAAATGTAAAATTTTAAAAGGCAATTAGCAACTTCAAAATTAAAAAGGCCAAAGAAAAAGGATGTGTATACCCACAGAATACTAAGAAATCAAGGTGAATTCCTAGTGCCAGTATCCTTCTTCCAGGATAGAAGTAATAACATTCTGTTGTACTGGATGGAATATGGATGTATGTGTATGTATGTATGTGCATATATATATACAGTGTTCTTTAAAGGCATTTATAGCTACAATAGTAACTAAGATGGAAACTAAAATAATGGTATTTCTACCATGAGCTGAGTGTGGAGGGCAGGTGGGACATATAAAATTTCAGCCCTCTTGTTGCACCAGATTTTAACAGGTAAGTCAGGTGGACTGGACTGGGGAGCACAAGGGTGGCAGATTTTTCCTTCCAACTTAACTCTTCTCACCACCCTATTTTTCAGTCATCTGTATATACGTGTGTGTGTGTGTGTGTGTGTGTGTGTAGTAAGTCCCCTACATGCAAATGAGTTTCATTACAAGAGCACATTCATAAGTCCAACAAAGTTAGCAAAGGTACCCGATGAACCCAACTGGCTGCTTTTATGCTAGCTTCTGGACATCCTGGGCTTGAAATAAAAATACTATACTACTGTACTCTATACAGTAACATACAATAAAGTACACAAAAGTACAACCCACTTGTAGAGGATGCACATGTGACACTGTACACCAGACACATGAACTAACTTACATGATTGGACATGCGAATGCACGTTCACATCTTTGAAAGTTGGCAATTTGAAAGTTCATATATATGGAACTTTCTCTCTCTCTCTCTCTCTCTCTCTCTCTCTCTCTCTCTCTCTCTATATATATATATATATATATATATATATATAAAATGATATATATAGATAAAATATATATATAGATAAAATATATATATAAAATGAATGAGAAATAATCTGGATTGTCTTTGGGATGTCTCTGATCTGACTACACTAGTAAGAGGTCTAATTAAACACCACAAATGTAAGCAGGAAATCCTGGCCCTACCCACTGTTTTGCTCCTTTAAACAAGACCCAAGTAGTCAGTTTTTGTTGCAGAAACTCTTGGGCTATCCACAGCAGACCTACCTATAGGGCTGGGCTTGCCAAGGGCAGCAGTGCACACAACAGTGTCTACAGAGTGCACCATAAAGTTCAGCCCATAACCGTGGACCGGCTGAAATGAAACTTCCAGTATAAGAAACATCGCCACGATTCAGGGGCAATCAGAGAGGGGTCCCGGACACGTGTTGCTGCCAACAACCAGAGGCATAGACCAGAGTCAGGACAGCGGGGGACATGGAGGCAGAATCACAGGTGGGCCTCTCCTGGTATATCTTGCTACCCTGCAGAGTTTGGGAACACAGTGAACACCATCTCTTGGGGGAAGAGGCTCCCTCAGGCCAGGGCAGCCTGGGAGGAGACTCCAGCAAAGCTCTGGAATGTGAGTTCCTGTCTCAGCTCAGTCACTAGATGCCGTGGGACCCAGGCCATCACTAATCACCTTGCTTTCACCATTCTCCCTGTGGCTCCAAAGACTAGGGCTGGGCTCTGACAGGCCCAGCCCTTAGAGAGTCTTAATAAAGACTATTACTGGAACCTGAAATACCCATTTACCCATTTACTTTACTCATTTACCCATTTACCCATTTACTTCCAATGACATTTCTATTGTCCTACGGTGTTCAAACTGAAAATGATAAGCAAGAGCCTGGTAGTTGAATGAAAAAATGATCTTAAAAGAATATTAGGCAACAGTTGATCACAAGTTAAAGAATATTGCACAAATTTTCACTGTGTCTGGATGGTGCTCCTGGGCTTTTGTTAATCACCCCCCTTAACCTTTTCAGCAATCCCCATTTCACCGAGGGCCACATACCTGGCAATACTGGCCTGCATATGAGCAGGCACAAGCGGTGTCAGTAGAGATGCTGATGTCATCGTGGCACACAGAAAAGGAGTTGCTGAGTTGGGCCTGGTGTGATGGTCAGACACAACGTGGGCTAGCCTGCGTGGGACCCGCCCTAGGCTGACCAGCCTGCACCTTTCTTATCCTCACATCAGGTCCGTGCCTCAGCATAGGAGGAGCATGGAGTGCGGGCCAGGTTCTCACAGCACCAGTCCGTAGTAGGAACGCGAGAGATGCTGGCTATTACTCGCTCAGTGAAAAACAAAACCAGCAAATACTAGAAATAAATAGACTGCAATGACAGCTGGGTTTGTATTTAGGTGGCAGATCTGCGTTGTTTCCTCCTAAGTCTATTCCCTCCCATTCTCCAAAATGGACATAAA
Organism: Carlito syrichta; assembly: GCF_000164805.1. Classification (NCBI taxonomy): domain Eukaryota; kingdom Metazoa; phylum Chordata; class Mammalia; order Primates; family Tarsiidae; genus Carlito; species Carlito syrichta. Next base: position 86,341 of record NW_007249115.1, read on the forward strand.
CTCAGGCTGTGAGTCATTGAAGAACTAGAATACACAGAACAGAGTGTTCTTTATCTGAGGCAGCAATAACAAGGAGATTGAAGACTTTACCTAGTGAAGTGAACCTCACTAGGTCTTAGCAATTGCTTCTGAGCATTTTTTCAAGGTAGGACTTGCACAGAGGCTGAAGCTAGAATATGGAATGAAAACCCCTCATCCCCTTGCTTCATATTAAAATTAAAGTTGCTTGATATCCAGAGTATTTTTCATTAATAGAAGATGAAAAGAAGGTGTGTTTTTCAGGTGAATATTGCAGAAATATTCTCTTTTGATTGTTTCTTCTGGGAAAAAAAAATAGGGCACACTCTTTCCTTCTCATTTAGATCACTTAGAATCCTTTTGATCTTCTGCTGAATGACAATGGTATGTGTCAGATGGCCTCCAGCGATGCTCCTCTGGCCTCAGGCATGTTGGTGTTACTATGCCTTTAAATGACAGAGGTGAGCAGTTCCCCTGGGAGCTGGGAGAAGAAATGGATGGGGGAGTTCTGTGCAACCTTTACATAGCAGATAGATGCCAGTTTCTAAGAAATCCCAGTCTTGTTTACATTGGAATTTCTCACCAGAACCCCAGCTTCACCTGTAAATGTGGATATTGGTTACGTTGACACCAGTGTAGCTGGATTAAAGGCTGTCACCATATGGAAATTGTAGATCACATTTCTTAGTGGGATTCCACCATACATGGGAAAGATTTCTTTCTAGACACTTTCCATGAGTCTCTTTCTTTTTCACACCAGAGATCTTCAACTCCTGGTTTGTAACTGTTTCAATAAGCAGTTGACTTTTCTAATCAGAGCATGTTTCACTTGCAAAACTGGGTTACTGTTTTTTTGTTTTGTTTTGTTTTAATTTTTCAATGTCTTTTTTCTGAATCTGACTGTGATATTTTGGAAGAATGTTCTGTTAGTGTTTCCTTGAAGGCTGTGCCAGTGAACCTTGACGGGTTCATGACTGACTCCAGGAGTGCCGTCTGCAAAACTGTGCATGCTGTGGACTGTGTCCTCCATGAAGTGATTCTCATGAGAACAGACACAGGGGCTGGGGGAAAATACAGATTCCAGTGTGTCTCCTCTGCGGGTTCCTTTTCTGAATTACATTGACTTCAGTGGATACTGCTTGTCCTGGCTTCAGTGACTATCTCTTGTCCTCAGAGTCTGTCATCTCATGGACTTATTGGTCAAAACCAGATCATCCAATGGAGCTCAAGTGGCAGGTATTTGTATCTTTCTCCAGATTTACAGGTACATCCACACTTGTTTCCCAGTAGAAGACAGTTTCCTTAAAAAATGAGATCTTGTTTTCCACTAGTTGATGTAGGAAGTTTAATCAAATAGTAGACACTAATGGTGAGAACATTTGGAGAGACAGGACTCAAGGTCACCTCTTCACTGGACACAAGTACGCAAATACTAGCCTACCCTCCTTTACCGTGTGGGTTATTTTCTCATATCAGCCACAATGTCCTTGAGTGACTGCTAAAAGAAGATAGTTCTTTGAAACTCTCCTCTGTACTGTCAGGTTTGCATAATTAATGTTACTTAATCATGAACCATCTTGGAATAGTTATCTCTATCCCTAGCCTCATGTGGTCAAATTTTTGCTAACCAATGGGAGGCAACAGAGTGAGTCATTGGTTCACTGAGGTTAGGTGCAATTTTAACATTGGAGTATACTTGACCTAAGTCCCATAACAGTGCTCTGACAAAATTATCCCCTTTTACTGCATTTAAATATCCATAAATATTAATGAATCATCCACTTAATTATCTGTATTCTCTATTGATTGTCCGTTGTATAGATGAGAGTTTTCAAATGTTACATAGATTGTCAGACTGCTGAATGAAGACAGTTATTTGAAACTCTCCTTTGTTCAAGACTGTACTGTCAGGTTTGCATAATTAATGTTACTTAATCATGAACCATCTTGAAATTGTTATCTCTATCTCTGTGTTACAAGGAATATAGTGCTAAGACAGGCCATGACCCAAGTCCTATAGACTAGAACTTTTAAACAATTAACAGTATCATTAATTATATAAACATAAGTGTTTAAACCTAAAACACTTTGCAACTGTTAGCTAGAGAATATAACAAGGTAATATTTTGTCCATTAAATACTCAAGAAATTTCAATGATCAGTTGTGCCATTTGCCTTTGATTAAACATTGAGGTTTTATTTTTCCTTACTAATTACCCCAAATATTGACTCTGGTTTTTTCAAACTACTATTTCTCTGATTTATTTATCTATTTATCAGTTGAAAAGGTCAGGAGATTTATTGGGGTGGGAGATATGGGGCAAGGGCAGGCAATTAAGGAAACCTCCTCACATGACTAGCTGGCTACTAAACTAATAGACCAGAAACTTCAATGGACACACACAGCAAAGCACACAGTCCTTACAAAAAGAGCTTGGAAAACAAACTACAACCCACAATAGTTAGCAACAAAATGCAGAGGAAGGAAGATGATCTGATTTCCAAAGTTACCACTTTATAATATTCAAGATATTTTGTTCTCAACAAAAATTATAAGGTATATGGCTAAATAATACTTGTTAATTGATAGTTTCTATTATGGTTTTACAATTTATAGAAAAGACAATCTACAGGATTTCTACTTTCGTGACATTGACACTTTGAGAGATTAAAACCTTGTGATTTTCAAGAATTCAAAAATAATTTACATTCTGTTTACTGATTAAAAATGCTGTCCTCTTTGTGAACTACTACATGACCAGATTCTGTGAATGTTCAATGCATATTTGAAAATAATATATATTTCTGTCACCTTGAACAATTGTCATAATACTATAAGAAAGGGATTGGCAGTAGTGGGAAACTGCCAGGGGATGGAGGGGCATGCTTCATCAACAAGGGTGCCTGCATAATCAATGTTTGTATACCTAACCCTGAATTGTACCCCACATCTTTAAAATAAAATAAATCATACCAATAAAAAATGTGACCACATGTTATCTAATGTCTATATCCTATGCATGTATCAAAATATTGCATGTATTCCATAAGTATGTACAAAAATATACATTTTAAAAAGTAAATTAGGAGATTGTGCCATTTGATTTTGGTTTTTATCAAGATGGCAGACTAAGCCAAAGTCGTCTTTTTGTTAAAATTTACATAATTCAGAAAATGAAACTAGTAATTAGAAAAAATACAAAATAAAATTTTAAGTGAATAATGGTATCAGTGGTTGACAATGTGATGAATCAGTATGGTTAATACCGTACAGCACACAGAATATATCTTGAATTTTTGCAAAGCACTTATACATATAGCCCTAATACATAATTGTTTGAAATATATAGTAAAATGATTTGTTGAAAAGAAGAACAGGCTGGGTGCGGTGACTCATGCCTATAATCCCAGCACTTTGCCTGACCCCACGGGTTCGAGACCAACCAGGGCAACTTGATAAGACCTCATCTCTATAATAAATTAAAAAATTATCCGGGTATGGGGGCGCACACCTGTAGTCCCAGCTACTTGGAAAGCTGAGGCAGAAGGATCGCATGAGACCAGCAGGTCGAGGCTGTGTTGGGTGGCCGTGAGTTTGCTGCTGCACTCCAGCCTGGGCAACAGAGTGAGACTCTGACTCAAAAAAAAGGAGAACAAATTGGCATATTTACAGTTGCATTAGGTAATATTAAAATCATCACAAAGTGAATCATTTTCATATATAATGAATACATGAACACAATAAATGCTAATTTTATTAGAAAGATTAGCTAGTTAGGCATATTAACATATTTTCTTAATTTATAAGAAAGGGCAACTCTACCAAATAATCTCCCAAATAATGCTTGTTTTGCCTTCAGAAAAATCATTTTATTAACTTTTTCCTACTATTGGACATAACTGAAGTGACTAAGGATTTAGCTGAACAGACGCTTAGAAAATTTGCTATGGGTGGGCATTGGGTGAGTGGGTTGAGGGAATACGAATAAAAACTCCCTGTAAGTGGGAGCAGACTAGACTGCAGGCGACTGGAGTGGGCTGGACAAGAGAGGGCAGCAGGCAGGAGCACTAGGGGTCTGGAGGCCATGGTCGGCCTGGTGGTCCTTGTTCTAAGGCCAGTGGGAACCCACTGGCAAGGTTAAATCAGGAGAGTGATGTGAGATGTGGGTTTGCAAACAAGTATTTTGCCATTATCAAGTTGAGCTCACCAGTGGTGGGTGGGCAGATCTGTGCTATTCCTGGAAGACTGCACGGAGAGGCGCTCCATATGAGGCTGCGGTGTTCTGGTTGGAATGCAGGGTCTGCATCTGCTCAGGAGGAAACACAGGCAGGTCCAGCTTGAAGTCCTCTCTGTCCCTGAGATCAGCCAAGGCTTTGAAAGTGAGGGACCCTCTCAGGAAGTTCCAGAAAAAGACAACTGAACCCAAAGCAAAAGAGACATTTTTCTTCTGCAGATAGTGAAGTGCAGTGGGTCCGAGGATTGTATTGTCAGGTAGAAGCTGTGTTGATTTCCTGACCTAGGGGTTAGTGGTGGTTACCTGGGAGTGCATCCCTGCTTTGGGTAAATACACTGGAGTATGTTGTGGGGAGTTGCAAATCTGGCAGTAACCACTGGGGAATCTGAGAAAAAAAATAAAGAGTACTTTGTGCTGTGACCACAAGTCTCCTATGAGAATATGAAATTACTGGAGAACAAATTGTTTTTATGCACAAGCATGTCAACACCACATCAGAAAAGCAGAGATGACATAAATCATTCTAGATTCTGAGCCCAACCCTGATCTAGGTCAGCCAAAGCTGTGGCACCAAGATTCTGGTAAGAGTCTGAATGTGATGTTAGTGTTAGGAGGCCACGGCATGGACATTGCATTAGTGGACACTACACCAGTGAGCATTACTTTAGTGAACATCGCATGAGTGGATGTCGCGTCAGTGGACATCGCACGAGTGGACACTGTGTCAGTGGACACTACATCAGCGGCCACCACACATCAGGCATGGAGAAGGACCTCCGTGCAGTGGAAACTGGGTTTCGTTTCCAGTTGTCCACACAAGCTCCTTCCTCTCGGGTCCCTGACAGTCCCTCCACACTGGGGCTAGGAACAGGGCCGCCTTCGCACACTGTGGGCCCAACCTGGACGTCCCAAGTGAGGCCGCTTCTGGGTCTGCTCCAAAGGTGGCTCCGTCCTGGGGCACTGCCGCTGGCCAATGAGGCCCTCAGGGCCAGAAAGGGGCTGCTCTTGCCAGCCATCACGGGCCCTGCAGGACCTGGTCTCTTCCCAGCCCTCCTGCTGGAGCAGAGGGGAAAGTTCAGAGCAATTCCCGTCGAGATGGAGCCCACACTCCTGCATCTCTTCCAAACGGTGACGGAATCGTTAATTGGAAATCGTAGGGGATGACACTTCACACTTTACACAACAATTCACTGAAAATGGTCCTCAGACTTGACTTAAGATGCAAGACTGTGAGAAATCTAGAAGAAGGACAGGAGAAAGACTGTGACCTTGTGTCGGATGATGACTTTTTTTTTTTTTGAGTTGGAGTCTCACTCCGTCACCCAGACTGGAGGGCAGTGGCCGCTCCCGGCCACCGCAGCCTCGACCCGCTGGGCTCCGCGATCCTTCTGCCTCAGCCTTCCAAGTAGCTGGAACTACAGGCGCGCGCTACCACGCCCAGCTGGTTTTTGATTTATTGTAGAGATGAAGTCTCACCAAGTTGCCCAGGCAGGTCTTGAACCCACGGGCTCAGGCAATCCATTCACTTCAGCCTCGCAAGGCGCAGGATCACAGGCTGAACCACCAAGCCCGGCTTGATGATGACTTTTAACACACAACACCAAAAGCCCGCTTACAACAGAAATGATAATTAATAACCTGGAAATTATAACATTAAAACTCTGCAAGAGGCCATATTCAGAGAATAAAAAGACAAGCCACAGACTGAAAGAAAATATTTGCGAAATATGTATCTGAGGAAGAATTTGAGTTTATAATACACAAAGAACTCATACAACTCAACAATAAGATATATAGCCTACTTAAAGCTGGATAAATATCTGAACAGATATCTCGCCAAAGAAGATAAACAGATGGCAATAACCATGCAAAGCAAATGTTTGACACCATATATCGTTAAAGAGATGAAAAATGAAAGCAACCATGAGGTAGCATGGCACACCAGTTAGAACTGCTATTTATTAGAATGCTAAACACCAAAAAGTGGCAACACAATCGCTGGAGGAAAGACTGGAACTGTCTTGTTCATTGTGGATGGAATGCATGATGGAACAGCTACTTTGGAGGACAGCATAGGAGACCAAAATAAGCCACCTCAAAATATGTCTCTTTAGCCTACAATTTATTTTGAGTTGACCACTTTGAGAAAATGCAGTCACAGGTGAAGTTTTGAAAACAGAGTCAAAGTTACCCTTTTGTAAGGGAAGTGTATCTCTATAAAGACAATTTTCATATTAAGAGTGTCTCCCTCTCAGCACCAAGAGGAGAAAGATAACTAAATCACTAGAAATTCTTATACATTGAGATACATGGACTTACATCTGCGTAACAAAACTTATCCTGGTTTACCAAGCTTTTTCTGGTCACCTCCTCACTGCTTGCTCCCACAGATCCCTTTTTTGGTTGTCGTTTAGGTTGAAGAAAACCTGAACTCAAAGTCGTCTATTAGCGGTTTACTAATTTTTGCCTGAGTATCTCCAATGTATGTGTAAGGTATACATATTATTACATTTCTTTATGCTTTCCTTGTTAATCTGTCATGTATTAGAGGGCATCCCAGGTGAGAACTCAGAAAGGGCAAAGAGAGAATTATTTTTCCTGCTCTGCAACAAACTTGGCAGTAATTTTCAAAGCTAAGCAAGTTTCACTTTACAATTCAAAAACTACATTCCTGGCCGGGCTCAGTAGCTCAGCCTGTAATTCCAGCACTTTGGGACTCCGAGGCAAGTGGATTGTCTGAGTCCGCGGGTTCGAGACCAGCCGGGGTAACTTGGTGAGACCTTGTCTCCACAACAAAATAAAAAATAGCCAGGCGTGGTAGCACACATCTATAGTTCCAGCTACTCGGAAGACTGAGGCAGAAGGAAGACTGGAGCCCAGCAGGGCGACAGTGGGGTGTCCGTGAGTGTGCGTTCCTCTGCACTCCAGCCTGGGCGAAGGAATGAGACTCCAACTCAAAAACAAAAACAAACAAAAAACTACATTCCGAAGTATTTAGACAACAGCTTTGGAGTTATGTCCAAACAAAAACTAGCATGGAATTATGTACAGCAACAATATTTATAATGACCCCCCCCCCCAAAATCAGAATGTCCTGCAGTAGGTAAGTGTGTTAGGGATCCAGTATGATAAAAGTGATTATATTGTTTTAAAGATTATTTAAATGAAAACATTTGAGATTCAGAGGATGGAGAAATAAACCTCACCTGAACTTCCTTTATCTGATTAAAGCAGAGCCCCCAGAACATGCAGCTGTCACTAACCCCCTTTGAGGAGTTTCCTGCCAATTCAGCTGCCATAAAGATAGACTGCCCATTCCCATCAGCACTGGAAAGCCTAGTAGGACCTTCCATACTCTCCATGGAAGCCCTAGAAATCGTCCTTTTGTTGAGTTGATATATACAAACCATCAGGTTGGGGACCGGGGAATTTGTGACCAGACAGGCAGAGACATACCCACCTGGGCATTCCATTTGTGGCTGTCATCCTGCCAGTTCTCAGGGGCTGGTCTAAGTCTAAACCCTAGAGGGTCTCAATCCACAGGGATTCTTGCCTCTTTTTCTGTTGCCTGGGCTCACTGCGTCTGGCATCAGAGGGCTTACTTTCCTTCTCCTTGGCTGTCTTTGAACTGGGGCTATGTCTTCTGCATCCCCTTAGGGTCTGTCCGTGGCTAAGCCATAAAAAGGCTTATGGTCCGAGTCACATTTTGAAGGAGTATATTCTCTGAAGCTGGGTTAAAATCTCAGGCTTCTTTGTTTGGAAGTACCTCTTAGGCCAGAAGTTTCTTATCCCACCTTTGGTTTCAAGGCCTCTCTGTTCTCTTGGGCTGGAAGATTTTCCTGGTTTTTTGTTTAGAGATGTCTGTTCTCCCAGCTTGATCTTGCTCCTCTCATGGGTACTTCTCAGTTGACTGGAACCTCCTCTTAAACTTTTGCTGATTATATCTTCCATCAACAGGGAGCTAATTCTATCCACTTCTTTTCCTGTTGGCATGACTTTACTAAGAGGGATTTAGAACTTCAATAGCTCCTTTGAGAAACCTCCTTTGCAGGTTTCATTATTTAAGACCTTTCCCCTCCACTCTAGTCTCTCAGCTCCCAATAACGGTTGGAACTTTAGGTCCTATCCTCCCCTTGTGGGCTCTCAGGGTACCCAGGAACCATCTAAAACAAACACTGGAGCCCCCCAAAATTTTAAGTGCTAATTGGAAACTAAATTTAATCCTCAGCTTCCATAAGATTACATGTCAGGACAAAAGAAAATCACAAACATTTCTGAAAATACTGTTTAACAAATTTTATTCCTCATACTGATCAGTTAACAACTTGTTCCACCTTCCAGAAACACAACTGTAATAAAAATATAAAGTGGGACATAGACAAGAACCAGATCTTGTGTGTAAACTAGTGAATTTTGTATTAGTGTAATTGCATTAGTCAGGACTCTCCAGAGAGACAGGACCAATAGAATATGTGTAGATAGATAGATGAGAAGGGGCTTTTTAAAAACAGGGTTGGCTAACATGATGATGATGGCTGAGAAGTCCCGCGATAGGTCACCTGCAAGTTGAAGAACCAGGGAAGCCAGCGTGTGGCTCAGTTTATGTCCAAAGGCCTCAGGATCAGGGAAGTCAGGGATGCAACTCCCATTGCAAAGTCAGAGGCCCGAGAAGGTGTAAGTCCAGGTTCTAAAGACCAGAGAACCTGGAGTGCTGATGTCCAAGGGCAAGGGAAGAAAGGTGTCTAAGCCCCAGGAGAAAATTCACCTTTCCTATGCCTTTCGGTCCTGTTTGTGTTCTCAGCTGATTCTTTGGTAGGTGAAGACAGGTCTTCTTTATCTCAATATACTGATTCAAATGCCAGTCTCTTCTGGAAACACCCTCACAGACATACCCAGACACAGTACCTTACAAGCTGTCTGGGTATCCCTTAATCCAGTCAAGTTGACAACTGAAATTAGCATCACAGTATTTGTGCCTGATTTATGCTAAAATTTTAGAATGGAAGCTACATGATCCCTATTGGTGTATGTCTGCATGTGTGTGTATGTTATGTATATGTGATATTTTCTTATCTCTGGATAGCATTGAAAAATTTATTTATAAAATCTTTTTTGAAAGTTCTATTCTAAATTGACTTGGAAAAAATAAGCACCTATAAATTAAATATTCCTAAAACACCCAAGTTTATAGGAACTGATCCAAACATTTTTCAAGTTAACATGATTAGGATAAGCCTCTGCTAAATATGACAAATTTAATGTTTTTGGCTTAGTATAACAAGCATGTCTTCAGAGTTGTCGCCAACAAATATAAAACAGATATACATCTTTATGCTACTTGGATATTAGTCAAATAAGCTAATATTATATCTACTAGCTATTTAAAATCTTAAAGATTATAGATTTGATTCTAATTTAGTTATTCTTCTGACAAACACTATTTCAACAATTATATTTTACACAAAACTGCCTAATAATAGTCTCCAAAATCTTTTGAGTAATTTGCAACTTTAATGTTATGCTAAGGTTAAGTAAAAAGAGTTCATTATATATCTAGATCATTTCTAAATAATATAAAATACTAAAACATGGATTTCTGAACATAGGTTCAGTTTTATATACTTTTGACTTACTGTTCTTACAGAGAGCCTAAAGGTATTTGGGTCTGTTGATAAACATGTTTTTCCTATCACATTGAGAAATTTTACTATGAGGGAGCATATGCCTCTAGAAATTAGGAGATGGCATATCCATAAATTTTATCTACTATAGAATGCTGCTATATGTCAGAGAGTTTGAAATTATCTAATTCTTAGTTTTGTCTGGAAAATATGGGTTACTAAGGTTTAAAATTATGATAAATATATGTCATCAGTACATGTAAATAAAAATTCCAGAAATAATAGGGCAAAGGGAAACAACTCTATGCAAAGCACGCGAAACAAGTAGAGAATGTTATACATGTAAAGTAGAATGTAGTTTTGATTAGGAAATGTAATATCTAAATGTAGTTTTTGATATTTTATAAAGTAAAATAAAAGTAAAATGACTGGCCAGTCTAAATATATATATATATATATATATATATATATATATATTGCAGTGGAACAGAATTAGAAAAGGAAGGTTTTGCTCCCAAGAATGCATAACCAAACTGGGGTATATCCTTGCACTGGAATGCTATTCAGCCATAGAAAAGAATGAACTATCAACCCACACAAAAACATAGATAAATCTTGTATGCATATTGCTGGGTGAAAGAAGATGATCTGAGAAGAAAATGCACGGTATGACCCCATTTAATGAGACTCTGGAAGAGGCAAAACTATAAGGATGATAAATCAGTAATTGCATGGGATGGGAGCTTGAAGCACTCCATGCAGTACTTTAATGGCAGATAACCGCCACTGTGCATTTGTTAAGACACAGCATTTTAAAAACAAAAGGGTAAATCCAAACCTATTCAAAGTAAATCAAATAATTCAGGATGTGGAGTGTGCCAGCACACAGTACATAATGTGATAAAGAATCTAACTGTGTTATAAATTGCTATGGTTTGGATGTGACTTGCTTCTACCAAAACTTAAGTTGAAATTTGATCCTCGATGTGATGTTGTGCCACAGGCAGACTGCCACAGGCAAGGCCTCCCCAGGGCACATTGGAGCGGTGGCCATGGGGAGCTCAGTTTCCATGTCAACCCCTGTCTCAGCAGACTTGCTCATTCTGGACCTCATGCAGGACTGACAGTTCTGTAGGTTTGTTACTGAATGGTCAGAATGGCATGTGTGACTCTGATAATTGTTGCTTCTAGAACTCCGCAGGGACTCAATAAATATCTTGCCTCTTTCTTAGCGATGGTGGTTATAAGATGCATAACCTATCTTCCCCAGATCTCTGGAACCCTAGAAACTTCAAGGCAGCAGCCCTCTGCATTTTTATGGAGTCTATGTCCCACCCTATGGTATTCTTTTTTCACCAAGACATCTGGGGTAGAATGTCTGCATTACATCATTAATGTGGTCGACCATCACGGTGTTCTGTGGAATTCAAGACAGTTGGCACCCTGAGTTCTAGATTGCACCAAGGAACTGGGGAGCTAGCAGAACCCTAATGATACCTTGAAGGTGTCTGTGCTCCCTGCCAGAAGAAAACACACTGCTCTGGTAGTAGTTGATTTAGAGAACAAGCCTCTGCCCAATCAATGCCGCAGACCAGAGGCCACAGAGAGCACCAAATTAATACAAGGAGAGGCCACATCTGGAGCAGCACCTGCAATTGGAGTTATTGTCTGATTAGATTGCTGACAGTCTGCAGTGACTCACCAAGCTCTGTTCTATGCTTAGGTCGGATGGGCACAGATTGTGTAACCAACTTCTGATACTCTTCCAGCTGGGTGTATTGCTTTGGAGTTGCCTCTTTTAGAGCAGAGACCTCCAGAATTGGCTATTCAAGGAGCATTTTGAGTTAATTTAGGGACACGTTTTAGGAATCCTTGAAAGGTGTGACTACTTGCTTCTTCTCAATTCACAGAAACCCTGACAAATGACCACAGTTCCTTTAGAGGAAGGATCGAAGAAAGATTCATTGTATGTACTTGTAGCGATGTTGCAGGTCTTTCCTCAAGGGGATCCAACTGTCCCTTCTTGCAGGAGGTTCTAGACCTGGGAGCTGGCTCTGTGCCAGGTCCTGGATATCTGCCCACCAGGCCTGGTGATGCCAAGCTTGTTCAGATCATGGTGACTAGTGGCGGCCATCTGTTTCAGTCCTCGGGGCACATGGTCAGCTATGACCAAGGACCTCTGCAAATCTGACCACTGATCAGTGCACCCATTACTGGAACCGTGGGCCCTTTTAAATTTTCCAGGTAATTCTGGGAGCTGACACCGCAAGGGCCCATCATCTCAAATCTCTGACTTAACTGGTGGCATTGCACACTGTTATCTGCACCCAAAGGAGATGGCCACTGCAGACTCATCAAGGATGCCAGGGTTCCCTTATCCATGTGTTTATGGGTGGCTCCACTCATTCAGAACAAAACAAAGATGGTAGTCCATCTACTTGAGCTCTTCTTGGGGTTTCTTTCTGTGTGGGACATCAAGAAAGTTAGGATATGTTATCCTCATTCTGTGTTGCCTACTGTTAAGCCCGGGACCAGGGCCTCAACACAGGAATTGGGGAGGGCACAGTTCAACTCCTAGCAGAGACTGTGGAAGAGGGAGGCCTGGGGTTTCGTTGTGCACTGTCCCACAGGTGCCACAGCCACCCTGGGTGCTTACCTACCGTGGCCTGGGCGTGGGGTAGGAAACTCTCCTTGTGAGAATGTGCAGCAGGAAGACTGCCTCTGTGTGGGCTGGGCGTCCCAAGTGTGTGCCTTGTGAAGTGAGTATCAGGGTTTCTTTAGTGTCGAGCTGAGCCTCCAGGCCTCCACAGCAGCATTTACAGTCATAGCAAGAGCCAGACATGTGATCCACACGCAGGATGCTGTGTGCTCCCTGGTACTTCACTGCAGGACACATGATCACCATGCATGCTACTGTGTCCTTGGTGTATCACATCAAGACACATAATCCACATGCATGATATTACATGCTCCCTGGTGCATCAATTCAGGACACGTGATCATCATGCATGGTATTGTGTCCTCCCTGGTACATCACCTCAGGACACACAATCCACATGCATGATGGTATGTGCTCCTTGGTGCATCACAGCAGAGCACACAATCTGCATGCAAGATCTGAGTGCTCTTTGATGTATCACAGCAGGACACACGATCCACTCCCCAGCCAGGGACAGTGAGTCACAAGATCCCAGCAGATCCCTGTCCCCCTGGATGCCCATGGAAGCATGTCCTCAGACTTCCAGTAGCTCGAAACAGGCCAGGAGACATTGGCTGGCCCAATGGGACTCCTGAGGGGGTTGGAATGGAGATTCTGAGGGGCAGCTGGAAGGTGAGGAATGCCCTGGGTGGGCCAGGATGTTTTGTGGAGATGAGTACAATGCTTTGAGAGAACGAAGCAGAAGACAGGAGAAGGGGAGACAGGCCAGGAGCCTTATGCCTGAGGAGGACCACAGCACCTAGTGCTGCCACAGTGCTCCCTTCCTGAGGCCTGACTGTGAGGCACTCCTGGGCCCCGCAGCACACAACAACCTTCCATGGGCCCTCGAGGGAATTGCTGCCTCTGGCAACCATGTGATTCTGAGCACTTCAGGAGCTGGCCTAAGGGAAGACCAGACACGTGATGCCATCAGGACACAGGTCAGCCTAGGAGAAAGAAGCCACAGACTCGAGAGCTGGCACCAGAGTGTGACTTCGGCACTGCAGGTGACAGGTTTTGTGGGTATGTGGCTCACCTCCTGGGATTGTGGTTTCCTTGTCTGCACGTGTGTCCATGGCGTTGCCTCTTCGTGAGAGTGGCGTGCGGATGAAGTGAGGCAGTGCTGGGGGGTGCTTAGCCTGTTCCTGACACTTGGCATCAACAGATACAGCTCTTACTGGACTGTTCTATGAGTGAGGAGGAAAGAAGTGATGTGGGCTTCCTCCATCCGAAGTCCAGCATCTGTGTGCATGTGTTCAGAGACAGCTGTCAACACCGTAAGAGTACACTGGTGCATCTTTCCGTCCCCGACGTGGGGCCTCAGATTTCCTGCACAGTTTTAGGCGAGGCATTGGAGAAGATGCCGGGTGCCCAACTCTGAGTCTCCACCATGTGTGCGAGTTCAGAATGACTCAGGGTCAACTGAGAAGGCCCTCAGCCCATGAGTCTACGCCGTGGTGTCGTGGGCCTGCACTGTGGTGGTGTGTCACAGAACTGTCTGCCCACGCCCTCTCAGGGCAGATGTGCTGGTGTTTGGCAGAAGATGCACGTGCACACAAGGGCTAGTGGTGGAAACACAGCTGGTCCTGTCGCACCGGACATGCCCTGACTGAAGAGACACCATGGGAGCCTTTTACTTATTGTATTCCTTTGGTGATGTGCTGGGAGAAGCTGCTCCTATGAATAAGCTGTGTTTCTTGAAGTTCCCAGCATAACTGCTTGTCCCAGTTTTGGGGACGGCGCTTGCATTTCCTCTGGTGGACACGTGATGGTGCTCTTGGGTAAGGCACTGGCTGGCCAGGCATGGGAGAGACTTCCTCTTTAGCTGTCACCCAGATAAAAGGTCCCACGAGAGAAGGCATCATAGGCGCTATCCACTCAGAAGCCGTGTGCTTGCCTCTTTTTTTTATTGCAAGTGGGTGGGCCAAGGGGTTCATGAGATGTCACACGTGATGACCAGGACTTGGGGCAGGGCCGGGACCTTTCCTGGTGAAGTTTACCTGTGTATGTGTTGACAGAAGACAAGAACCAGCTTCGCCTGAGTCTTGCCACGTCAGTGGAGAGGCTGGGTCTGAGGTACACTGCAGGAAGTGGCCCGTGACAAGTGAAGCCCACAGCGGATGGTGAAGGATGGGCAGAGACGCCAGGAGCCCGTCGGTCAAGTGTCCTGAGTGGACACACTTGGTTTAGAGAAACAGCGTGTGCAGGTGCGAGTTGGTACAGAAGTTGTCTTCTGACCATTTGTCTTCACAGGGTGCAGACTGGACTCCACCTTGGCCTTGTCCTGAGTTTGCCACAGTGCAGAGACGGGCTGCAGCCTCCTGGGCAGATGGTGAGCTTGTGTGCGGCAGCTGGGGCCCCAAGGACATGCCAAGGGCGTTCTCCACGTAGCTGTGGGGGTGGCTGTGGCTTGCTTTACAACAACACTAAATAATTTCAACAAAACCCTTACAGTCTCTGAGGATTATAGGTCGACCTCAATCCCAGTCTTCCTATGGGTAATTGCTGGGTTTCCTAGGGACCTTGGATGAGATTGTGTCCATGTGAACTAACTGGGGACTGTGTGAAACAGATCTCTAGTCTATGGCCAGCCTTCCCTGCATGCGCCTGATCTCATCTGGAATAGACCTGTGATCACATCTTAGGTTTTTCCAGATAAGCCCCGATGTGGATGCAGGAAGTTTTTTTAATGGGTCATTTGATGACTTTAAAACAAGATTATTTATGATAAGTTTTTAAAAGCCAGTCATAAACCTAAGTCATAAAGTCACAGTGCCAGTGATTATAGTGTGTGAAGCCACCAGGCACAGACTTGTTATAAGTGTTAAACACCACCATTATGAGTAAGCACGTTATTTTCAAAGCACTTTGCAGTCATTAGTTGCTCACGTCTGTTAATGCCCTGAGTCCATATTGTTATCGCCACCTAAGAGGCAGAAAATCCAGGTACCTAAGAGGGAGAAGATCTGTCCCTTGTCACCCTGCGAGAGGAGAAGAGGCCCAAGAGTGTCAGCTTGTCCCTCCGCTGCTTTGCTTCACGGTGGAGTCCTGGCATCCGGGCCGCCCCCCCCGCCCCACTCACATGCAGTCCTGCGCCATGCTGACAGCTCCTCCGAATCTCAGGATAGTCGCGTTGGTGTAACGCTTGGCAGGCTGCTTATTCCAGTGTCGTTGTCGCCAAACATTAATCCTCGGGGCACCCTCCAAAGGAGTCCACATTAGCCCCACTCAGTGGATGGAAAAATGATGGCTCTGTGGGAAAGTGACCTGTGTCCGTCGTTGGTGGTGGAGGGCAGGGCCATCACGACTAAGTGGACCCTCGGCTATGGGTCTGAGTTTGTGTCACTGATTCCCTCTGCAGGGTCCAGGAGCTTTCATCTAAGCAGAAGGCAGGGCCTAGCAGGGCCACGGACACAGAATTTGGCATCCCACACCCCCACCTGCCTGCAGTGTTCTCAGTTTTAAGTCAGGGGCCTATGGAAGAAGCCCAGGCCCTTCCCAGTCCCCTCCCACAGCATCATGGGCAAGACTGGTGACTCCGATCATGACTATGTTTGCTTTAGGAAGCCTGCCTCAGACATGTCTCTCCTGTCACCTCCCACATGAGACACCGCATTGCTCCATGTGGTTGGGCAGTAACGAGTTCTCAGGCCCGTCTTGCATCAGCCTGGGTTCCAGCATCATTAGTTCTCTAGACGGGCTGGTGTCTCGCTGGGGTCAGGGTCCTGCATTTTCACATCTTGGTTTTATCCTTTTCCTCCCTCGAATAGCTGGTAATTCCGGTTTCTCTGGCCTGCACAAAGTTTACATAATACATAGACACAACTAATCAGAAAACAAATGTCTTATGCAGCTGCCACCATGCACAAGACGACCTGCGGGGAAAGTGGCAGGTCCCAAGCTTTCACGGCATAATGTTCCCAGAAGTGCCACAGACCTGGCCACACCGCCTGTGCCGCTGAACTGCACGGGGCAGTGACTGCGTGGTGGGCTGGCCAGAGCTGGGCATGGGCTGGGCTGGTGTCTGTGTGGGACCCCTCGCTCCCTCCACCCGCTGCCTCCTCTTCCTCCCTGCGTGGTCTGGGCATCTGTGTGCAGGAGTCGCCAGGTGGCACCTGGAAAGGGCAGGACCCGGGGGAAGAGCAGCGCCGATGAGGTGGTCAGGAAGGACGGCGCCAGTGTGGCAGCACAGTATGGTGTCCTGGCTGTCCAGGGGGGCCCCGGGGAAGAAGTGGCCAGAAACACACTGGCAGAGGTCTGGAAGGGGCCCGGCAGCCCACGGCGGGGGGGTCTGGCCAAGCCGCCCTGGGGTCCTGGCCAGCTGCGGGGCAGCGAGTGGTCCGAAGTGGCACCTGCGGTGGCTTGGGACTGAGAAGGCGGTTCTGTGTTCATGGAGGACTGTGTCTGAGCAGGAGAGACAGGGTAGGGTCTGTGAGACACAGACAAACCATGCTGCATGCTGGAGACTGCAAGGCTCCTCTTCATCTAAGGGGGCACAGGTGGTGACAGAGATCTGTGAGGAGAGGGTCTGCCTGGCCCGCGGGCTGCCGTGTGGTCGCAGCAAGGTGAGGGGAGCCGGTTCTGAGGAGTGGGGAGGTTCCACAGCAGATGGCTGGCAGCCCCTCCTTGGTGGGGAGCAGAGGTCCTGTCTTCTGCAGAGAAGCCTGTGTTGTGCGTCTCGGGATGCAAAGAATCAGTGGACCAGTTTCTTCCTCTGCGAGGCTTGACCTTCACTTACTTATAGGTGAGAGAGCAGCCAGTGGTGACAGCTGTGCCTGCTCCTGTGTTCACGATGGAAACTTGGGTTCGGGGCAGTGCCTGCGTCCAACAAGTGGGTAGAAAGTGGGTGCCTTGGGTGATTCTTTGTCACGCACAGCTGCTGGAGCGGGAAACGAGGAGGCGTGGCGATGCTGTGGAGAGGGTCCGGGAGGGCAGGCACCCGCAGGCAGGGACGGTGGTGGGCTTCAGACCTGGCTGTGCTCAGGTGGCTGTGGAGCTCCGGTGCCCATACAGCAGCTCTTCCAGCTATGACCCCGACCCTCAGTGACAGCACAATCCCCCTCCCTCTCCTCACCTGGAGCCCAGACATGCTCAGCCCTGCCTGTCACAAATCCCACAACTTACCTGCCCCCGACTCAGGCCTACTGGGCAAATGAGAACTGTTTCCACATCTAAGAGCGCAAGACCTGAATCCCAAGCACCTACAAGGCACGCTTTGTTGCTGTGACCCTTAGCATCACCCAAAAAACCGACTCTGTCGAGCCCTGTGCCCCGTGCAGGCACTCCCAAGACAGACTGCCTTCCATGGCACAGGGGTGTCCCGCCCCCTGTGCCACCGCACTCTGACTCAGGCTTCCTGAATTCTCCCCACAGTCCCTTCTCAGAGGGGATGCCTGTGAGCCTGTATCTCAAGACACAAGGGTACACTGTGATCATCCCCACAGCGTGATGATCACAGTGTCACCGTGGCTGGCTGCACTCTGCGCCCATGGCAAACTGAGGTTGGAATGTTTAGGCTCATGTCTCTGCTCCCTGTTCCTTCCTTGTCACTTTCCCTGGGGAAGTGGCAGGAGGGCAGTTTTCTTTTCTTTTTTTTTTTTAATTTGGAGTCTCACTCCTGTCCGGGCTAGAGCTCAGTGGTACACTCACGGCCACCCTAGCATCGACCTGCTGGGCTCCAGCAATCCTTCCGCCTCAACCTTCCAAGGAGCTGGACTCCAGCCACGTGCTACCATGCCTGGTGAATTTTTTTTTTTTAATTGTAGAGACGAAGTCTCGCCATGTTGCCCAGTCTGGTCTCGAACCCACGGGCTCAGGCAGTCCTCTTGTCTTGGCCTCCCAAAGTGCTGGGATGACAGGCTGAGCCACCGAGCCAGCCAGAAGGGCAGTTTTCAGATGACTGTGCTCATGTTGCCGCAAGTCGGCCTTTTGCAGGGTGGCTTCTTGGATGAGCGTCGCACACGTCCAGAGTGTCTGCTGGCTCACTGCTGCCTCCTGGTACTGTCGCATGGCAATTTGATCATTCACCTCCAGCTCAGCCAGGCTCTCCGAGTCCAGGAAATGTTTGTTCTCTAGGTGCCATGGAGGCAGGCCAGAGGACCTGTCCCAGGAGTCAGCATCAGCGCCATCCAGTGTTGATAAGGAGGCAGCTGGCACCCAGCAAGGAGAGCTCGTGGGGACTGGAAGGAGCCACAGAGCTGGGGATGCGGATGGGGGCCGGCATCATCCTGGGACCAGGTGGACTCTGAGAGCAGGGACTGGAGTTCAACTGCAGGAAAGGATGGGGTGGTGGAAGCTCCTGGTGGCAGGGCCCAGGCGCAGGTGTGATGGATCCCAGAGCACAGGAGCTGCGGCAGGGGTGGAAATGGGTGCTATGTACACGGGGCCAGGCATCACCTACATTGTTTCACTGTGCACTGGACTCCACAGTGTCAGAGCCCATCCTCACAGCAGCCCTATGAGGTGGGCATTCCCAGGGCACAGAGCCCAGGCAGACGGAGGGACACATGTCCAGTGTCCAGTTGACCCTGGCCACTGCGGAGCAACCTGGCTGTGGGCGGCAGTGGCCTGGACTCTGGGCCTGCGTGTGCCACTGAGGGTGGACATTTGAGCACCTGGGACAGAGTAGATCACAGCTGATCACAGTTGTGGCTTCAGTCAGTACAGCAGGATTGGAGCCCCCTCTGCCAGGATTAGCATGGGTTCTGGAACCTGCCAATTGAGTGGTGAGCCCTGTCTCCTCCTGTCTGTGCTTCCAGGCCAAGAGTTGGGCAGGCTGCAGGCTGTGTGTGAACAGCCCTTTTGGGCTAATTCAGCTGGGGGCAGACGGGAGGCAGTAGGGACACTTTTCCATCCTTCACAACCTGCTGCCAGTCCCCCAGATCCGTGCTCAGTCTTGCTCCATGGAGGGGTTGCTCCCCTCAGATCAGTATGTCCATGACTCAGGAGCCCCCACTGACCATCCTCTGCACCCCGTGTGGGGTGATTCTGCGCAAAAATGATGCCACTTTTCCCCATACGGCAGACCTGGCTTTCATGTGGTAGGGACATTAGTAGAGACAGTTGGACAGGAGCTGGCCAGACAGGGCTCCACAGGACAGGCTAGGAAGGGCGTCTGCAGAGCCCATAATTAGTAAGGCAGAGACAGAGGCAAAAGGAAATATAAAATGTACTTGAAAGATTATTCCTGAGGAATAACTTGTTAGTAAATACAAACCATATAACATTTACTTTTTTGATGTCTATAGTGACAAAATAATTGGTCGAGGAAGCCAACAGGAGTCTGTCTAGTTGGGAATCAGTAGTATTTATTATTTAAGGATGTGTTGTTTAAATGAGAAGGATAGTTTTACTCCTAAATTTAATGTGCTGAACAACTCGCATGGCTCAGAAGGTGAAAAGCAGTCAGGAAAGTCTGCTTTCCATCCCTGCCCTCCTCTCTCTGGCTTCTCTATGCGCCACGGTGTAAGGAACTATTTCTTACTGATTTCTGGGGGCTATTTGTATATGGTGTTGAGGACAGGAGTTACAATTCGTTTCTCGTGCATCTTTAGAGTTTTTGAATGTGTATACAGACAGGACTGTGTGTGCTCTCCTTCACGCTCCCTGATTTCGGCACCCAGGAAGCTTACTGCACATTCTCTCCCACACTACTCTCTTTTGCTTGGGACTACGTGTTGGAGAATCCCCCATATTCGTACATGGGAGCCTCTCAAATTTCTTTGCAGCTGCGGGGTATTCCAGCATGACAACGGACGACGGTTCCTACAGCGGGACGCTTAAGTGGCTGTGTTTGGGAGATCATGCTTCACTGCGGGCCTTACCTATGTGCCACTTTCCACATGTCTTTAGATTCAGTTTCTAGAAGCAAAGTTGTGGGCCGGAGCTGTGTGCCTTTGCAGTTTGGTGGGTGTTGCCAAACTGTCCTCCACAGGTGCCACAATCGGCCTTCTAGCATAAGGAAGCCCCTGTTTCTTCACAACCTCGTGACCTGCTAAAAGTCTTTTGGCATTTGTCAGTGGAATTGGTTTTCCTCTCTCTGATAAGTTGGGCATTAATCTATTTTCTTTTCACTGGACCGTCTAATAGAAGATTTTGCCTGTTGACCTTTTTCTTTCTTTCTGATTTCTAGGAGCTTTTAGTGTATTGAGGCTATGGGTTATAATAACAGGTGAAAGCATGTGTTTTTTCTCAGTGTCTGTCTTGATTTTTTAACTTGCTGATGATTGTTTTTCATGTAGAAGTTTGCATTTTTACTATAAGAAAGGAATTGGCAGTAGTGGGAAACTGTCAGGAGAGGGAGGGTACACCTCATCAACAAGGGCACCTGCATAATGAACATTTGCATACCTAACCCTGAATTGTACCCCACATCTTTAAAATTAAAAATTAAAAAAGTTAAATAATAAAATTAAATTTAAAAGTTTACATTTTTATGTGGTTGAATTTGTCAATTCTTTCACTGCATTTGAAATTTTTGACTTTAACTAAAGAAGTCTTCCCTTGACTTCAAAATATTAAAGGAATTTGTCCATGACTTCTGTTAGTACTTTTATGACTGTATTTTTAACATTTAAATATTTTTCCATTTGGAATTTATGTTGATATACATTGTGATAAAGGGTGCAACTTTTATCTTTCATTATGTATTTTACTGGATGCTACCCAGTTGCCCTAATGCCATTTGTCACATGGCTATTTTTTTCACTAGTAATCTGAGATGTCACTGTGATTGTACACTGCTTTTCCACACGCTTTTGTGTCTACCTGTACTTTCTGTGCTTTTCTGTTGTTCTGCCTATTTATTCATGAACCAGTATGGCAATGTCTTGTTAAAACTATTAAATGACTTGGAACTGGAAGGGCTACCTCCTCCTCTTTTCTCTTTCTTTTTTGGATTTTCTGTCTATTCTTGCTAGTTTATTTTTTTCTATTTGATCTTTATAATCAGATTTCTTGGTTCTCTCCCCATGGTAAAATAAAAATAAACAGAGGGAGGGAAGGAGTGAGAGAGATGGGGGTAGGGAGAGAGGGAGTATGAGAATACAAAGATGATCCAGGAGAGTTTCACTCCATGTTTATCTTCATCAAGGTGCATTGCTTACAAATAAGTCTGGGGAAACTGGCATTTTTTGATGTTGAATATTTCTATTCAAGAACATCATAAACTACTTGTTCCAGTTCTCTTATATGAATTTTTAAGGGTATATAAAAATATATCTCATATAGATCTCAGTTTTCTTGTAACTTTATGTCTAGGAATTTTATTTTTATTTAACTTTTGTTTAATTAAATGGGGCAGCTTCTTTCATTATAGCTTCTAAAGCTATTGGTTTCCATGCATACACTTTATGCCCCACTATCTTACTAAATGTTCTTATTATTTGTAGGAGAAAATCGCTTGATATTATCTTTTGTCTGAGATACATGTATCTTACTGTATTAAGAAAGTATCTAATTCTATATTATTAAGTTTTTAATGCTGAATTTTATCACTTTTCATGTTCTACAGGGATGATCTTTTTATTTATCCATGGATCTTTTTTTTTTTTGAGTTGGAGTCTCACTCCACCACCCAGGTTGGAGTGCAGGGGCACACTCACGGCCACTCCAGTGGCAACCTGTTGTGCTTCGGCGAGCCTTCCAAGTAACTGGAACTACAGGTATATGCTACCATGCCTGGCTAATTATTTATTTATTTATTCATTTATTTGAGTTGGAGTCTCACTCTATCGCCCAGACTGGAGTGCAGTGGCTGCTCCCGGCCACCGCAGCCTCGACCTGCTGGGCTCCGGCGATCCTTCCGCCTCAGCCTTTCGAGTAGCCGGAATTACAGGCGTGCGATACCACGCCCGGCTAATTTTTTGATTTATTGTAGAGATGAGGTCTCGCCTGCCCAGGCGGGTCTCGAACTCGCGGGCTCAGGCAATCCACTCACCTCAGCCTCCCAAAGGCGCGGGATTCCAGGCTGAGCCACTGAGCTCGGCAATTTTTTATTTATTGTAGAGCTGGGGGCTCGCCAAGTTGCCCAGGCTGGTTTTGAACCCATGGGCTCAGGTAATCCTCTCACCTCAGCCTATCCACAGATCTTTTTAAAAATAAAACAAATTACCCACAACCAGCCTTTGAAACCACTTCTAAAGTTTTTGAAAGTCATTTTAATGCAGCTATGCTTACCAATAGTTGTCCTCTATAGCACGTGTCCTTCAAACCCCAATTTTCCATGAGGACACGCCTTTAGCATCTGGACTTCAACAACAAGCTGAATTTATGTAACAGAATATCATAGCAGAAAAAAATTAGAACTAGTGCTCTTATGCCCTTATGTAAAAGTGCGCCATTTTCTGTGAGTTGCTTGAGTTTTTAATGAAGAAAGCAGTTCGTAGCATGCCCATCTTAATTCTTTCTTGAACGAAGCAGGCATGTGTGAATGGATGAAGACAGATGGATGGGTAGGCAGAGCGACCGCTTAGATAAGCATTGCCAGTACACCTAAACTGACACGATGCACCGTTTAGAAAGCCTTTCTTAAATAAAATGATAAGTAAGAAGCGAGGGAGAAACCGAAGTCCACCGACGCCAGCCTGTGGAGGTGGGCCTGCCGGAGCACAGTCTCCATGGAAGCCATGGATCGAGGCGAGGATGCACCCAGGAGACACTGCGGCAAGTCCATCTTCTTCCCTCAAGCACCGCCATGTCCTGAGCTCATTTGCCACTTTCCCTTCCACGGATCTGTGTGGCGGCTTTGCAGTGACTGGGACCAAAGGTGGAGAAGAGAGGTTGGCCTCCAAGACGCACTTGCAGTGTGAGGGAGGTGAGCTTTTTGCAAAATGTCTACCTCCTGGCATGCCAATGGAGCACAGAGATCTCTTGTGTGCATCCGGTATCCGCTTATGATGTCATGTGTGTCATGAAGGCATCTTTAACTGGTCCGCATGCACTGACATCGGCCACTGGTCTGTCTCCTATGCAGGGAAGCTGGCAGTGAATACAGTCCTGGAATTGGGGCGGTGGGAAGAATCATCAAATTGAAGCTGTTCCGGGCGGACATTTTCTGTCCTCCGAATCGTCTTCCTTAGAACGATGGACAAGGCTGCATCCCCCTCCCCGTGACCGGGACTGGTGGGTGAGGGACCGGCAGGGCAGTGCATCGTGCATGTGAGCTCAGCCCTGTTTTGGCCGAGACCTCTGAAACGGCATCCCATCAGAGTTCATTTTTGCTTAAACCAACCCACGGTTGTTTATGATAGTGTGCGCACCTTTGATGCTGCCATTTTTTGAGAAGGGCAGACCATTCCTGGTCGTGACAAAACCTTTCATACAGCAGCGCTGGGAGTGGAGCCAATTTCCAGTCCTCTGGGCGTCTTGCTCATTGACTTGAGGCACTGACCTGCATCTGGAGCACTCTCTGATGTTTCTTAAAGGAGTTCCCCACATGCACAGGATCAACTGGGGTGCCGAATGTGACAGGCCAGAAGCACGGTGAGAAGAGGAGGAAGCAGCCCCGGACAAGAGGGGCAATCAGCCGAGAGGTGGCCCTCACAAGACAGAGGCCCTTGTTCTGCCAAGGTCACCTGTCATGCGAATCAGGGTAGCAGCGGACTGGTGAAGGCTCCTGATTCCACAGTCCCACGGGGTGGTGTGGCCGCCGGGGAGGATGGCTGAGAGGTGGGAGCAGAGCAGGGGCACTTCTTTGGCAGTGTGTTAGAAGGCTGCTGGGTGCAGATGCAGCTGTCAGGAGCGGACGAGTCTGCTGATATTTGTCAAGTAATCGGCATTACAGATTGCCTTTGTGCTTCGGTACGGGTGTGTTTCTGTCCCCACAAAACCTCCTGTCTCGTGGGACACCCGTGGCACACGTGGAGCAGTTACCGTTGTGTGAGACTTTAGCCAAAAATCTACGTCAGGGCTTTGGCCGGGGTCTCTTTAAGGACGATCTAAGACTAGAGCTTTCCTCCAGGACCCAAGGACCAGACACGCCAGACATGCTTCCCGGAGGAAATCGCAGATGTGTGGGCCAAGGGAGCATGCGCAACCAGTGTTTTCGTTCACGATTGCCAGGAAACACGGCACGCCTCCACACACTCGCCACCAGGCAGAACACTCCAATACACACTGGCCACTCAGCCCAGCAGGAGCTGAGACAAGCTGGCACTTTGCCTGCAAGAAAAAAGTTGGAAACATTGGCTGCAAATTAAACCAATTTCCCTGACCGGTGTGTGCCCACGAAGGGCCCTGCTGCATCCTGACTTGGCCTGGACCCCCAAAATGCCAGCACAGAGTTGCAGGGCTGCCCACGTGGTGCAGAGCTCTCTCTGGGGCCTGGGAAGGAAGCGATTCTACAGGAGTGGCGCTCCACCTCACCCTGGGCTCCCTGCTCCAGTGGGATGTTGGGACAAGTATAATAACCTGCTTCCTAATAGCCATACACAGTTTGACAAGGAGTGCAGCTGAGTCTGCTTAGAGATAAACTTTCCCAAAGCAACAATAAGACAAACGGTCCCAGTCCTGCGAGGTGGTTAATGTGTCCCCCTGGCCAGTGTCCACAGCTCCCAGTGGCCAGCGGGAGGATGCACGGGCTTGTGGGCACCAGGCCCCATCTGCCTCTCACCTGGCATCTCCCCGGGGCCCTAATCATCGTGCTCCAGCCTTATATCTCCACCTCCCACCAGTCATGACCCCGACTGCCAAGCCAGAGTCTGACAAGGTCTCTGGGCTCACCCTGCCACTCCCCGCTCTGTGTGCCTCGGCCTCCCGGTGTCTTGGGGCTGGTTCCTTTGGTAGCCCGGAGAGTTCTGGGTCCCCCAGGCTTCCCTCCCAGCACCTGTGTGTCCTCCAGCTCCTGATGGCAGCCCCGGCCAGGGATACAGCCCAGCTGGTGCTGCCCCACTTTGATCATTTCGCAGCCAATCCACACAAGCTTCCCTCCGTGCCTCCTCTTCCCTGAGACTTTGCCACGAGAGTGGTCCCAGGGTGGCCTGGCAAAGGCTAGCGGGGGGGCAGCTCTTGGATCCAGCATAGGGCATCCCTGGGCTGGGAGAGTCATCCTTCCAGGGCTAAGCGGCCTGGTGGGCATCACCCTCTGGGGGGCACCACCCCCCAGTGGGAGTCACTCCCTGGCAGGCGTCACCACCTTGTAGGTGTTGCCCTCTAGCAGATGGCACCCCTTCATAGGGGCCACCCCTGGTGGACTTCATCCTCCAGTGAGCGTCACCCCGGCAAATGTCATACGCTGGCAGGCATCACTCCCTGGTAGGCATCAACTCCTGGCAGGTGTCATCCCCTGGTGAGCATCACTCCCTGGTGTGCATCACCCCTTGGTGAATGGCAGCTCTTTGTAGGCCTCACCCCAGCAGGCATCACCCCCTGGGGGATAGCACCCTCTGGAAGGTGTCACCCTTGGTGGCCTTCACCCTGTGGTGGAGCACCCCCTGGTGGGCATCACCCCAGCAGGCGTCACTCCGAGGTGGATGGCATCTTCTGGTGGCCATTACCCCTTGGAGGACAGCACTCTCTGGTGGGCATCACCCCTGGTGGGCGTCACCTCTGGCAGATGGCACCCTCTGTCAGGCATCACCCCTGGTGGCCGTCACCCCATCTCCATCCCAGGGGAGACTAATGGAGACCAAGACAACTTGGAGGGCTCTCAGAGCCGA
The DNA here is from genome assembly GCF_000164805.1 of Carlito syrichta. Taxonomy (NCBI): domain Eukaryota; kingdom Metazoa; phylum Chordata; class Mammalia; order Primates; family Tarsiidae; genus Carlito; species Carlito syrichta. The sequence continues at coordinate 112,568 of NW_007249115.1, forward strand.
TGCTTCTCACCCACAGCAACATGGCGTGTGAGTGTGGACGGTGCAAGTGCAGACAGACAAACGTGTGGCCAGGAGGCAGACGGGCCTTTTGTGCAGGGGGCAGATCGCTGGAGAAGAGGGCCGGGAAGAGAACACACGGGCTTTCCTGCTCAGGGCGCTGCCATTGCGTCTGGACACAGGAGGACACAGGCCAATGCAGGTGGACACAGGTTGACACAGGCTGACACAGGAGGCGAGTGGACCGGGGAGGACCCAGGCAGACACAGGCGACATGAGAGGAAGGGTCGACACGGGAGGACACGGCAGGCATAGGTGGCGGGTGGGCTCACCACTGACCCCCACTTTGCCTGTCGCCAGGCTGAAAACTCAGACACTCCCAGATGGCGCGCTCTGTACTGGTTCTGGGAGCCTCTATGTGGATCCCAAGACAGATTGCCACTGTGCTCTCAGAGGCTGGGCAAGACCCACAGCTGCCGGGGCCACAGCGCGTTGTCCTTCTCATTAGCACCCAGCACCGAGTGCTAGTCTTGACCACAACCGGGGGCCCTGCCTGGGGACGCTGGGGTCAAACAGCTGCCACAGAAGCACAGACCTCAGGAGGTCTAAGGTGCGTTGGAGCTTGGGGAATCCTAGGTCTGGGCACGGCCCCACCGGGCATAGCCCTGCTTTGTGTTGCCCGGCCTCCCAGAGGCCCAGCCAGACCCTCTCCCTCCCGGCCTCTCCTCCGCTGGGCGTGCTCCCTGCCCACAGGGTTTTCCTCCAGCAGGCTGCGTGCTGCCATCGACATGGCTGGGCAGAACGTTCCCCTTGCTTGCTGTCCTGGAGCACAGCCGTCCCTCCGTGTCCCCTCCTGCCTCCGTTTTCTCAGAACAGCGCTGCCCGTCCCGGTTCACTCACACTCATGAGCACGTCCCTGCCCTGCACCTCTTACCCACGCACCTGCCTCTGTGGAGAGTCAGTTGGCTCCGACTTTAGCAGGAAGCTGATAAAACTGGATTCACAGGGTGGATGGCAGGGGACCTGGGCTGTGGCTATGGGTCTGCTCCTGGCCTGGTTGTGGCAGCCTCCATTCCGCCCCAGGGGAAGGCGGCCCGAGTCTCTGCTAGGCCACCCTCTGTCCCTGCCACAGCAGGATGATCTTTGTTTGCCATCGCAGAAGCAAAAGCAGGAGGGCTGCCCACGTCCCGGCACTTATGAAGGTGGGCCAGAATGTCGACGCCAAAGTGTGTGCACTTGCCGAGTCTGAGCACAAGTCCAGCTGTGGCTGAGCGCATGCCCCCGAGCAAGTTGTATCCTCTCTCTGGGTGTGTTTTTTTCATGGGTAGGAAGAGAGAGGATTTCCAACCTTTGTTCTACCACTGAAAGCTCAGTGACTCCCTCTGGGGGAGTCACATGCTCCCGGCTGTTTTCGATACGTGTCTACACTCTGTCTTGAGCAGCAGCAAGTCTCCCAGTCTCTGACCTCAGGCTCGCCTCTGTGAAACCGGTGTCATGGCATCGGTGACTTCGCGAGGATGCAGGTTCAGCCTGGCCCCTCCCTGTGGCCCTGCATGTGGTCCACTGTCCCGTCCTCCCCACCCCTCATGCGGATGCCTGCCTCCTGCCCTGCTCCTGTCCCCACCTGTCTGGGTCACACAGGAGCTCCTCCTTGCTGACGGGCCCACAACCCTGACCTCCTCCCACTCATCCTGGTGGGTCAGGGGCTCCTAAGCCTCTGGTCGGTAGACACAGAAGCACGAAGTGACTGGCCAGAAGTGTGGACTATACCCACAGCCAGCGAGATGCAGGGGGAAGCCAGCCTGTGGCCTCGCAGGCCCTTGGGGCCGGGGCTGCGGGACAGAGCTGAGAGGGCTTGGCCATGTCCTCTCGATGCCTTTGCCTGTGGTTATGTGTCTGGGTGGGTGACCCACAGCCAGGAGCCACCACAGAGAGTGATGGGGGTGGGGCAGGGGACAGCGTCTTCAGAATGATGGCTCTGAGTGCCATCGGAGCGCCACCACCCTAGACCCCAGGTCCCACGGAGGTCTCTACAGGTCTCCCTGAGCCTCGCCCGAACGCAGCCTGAGCTCAGGCCCATTCCAGGTGCTGATGCTGTCCCTTGGAGCCAGTGGAGTCTTGGACACTGCGAGCTGGTGGTTCAGGGAATGGGGCGTACCCCCCGAGTGGGCATGTCACCACTGCTGACAGCATGAGAGCGCAGGATGTGTGGGGATGTCACAGGTGGACTCCCACCTGGGAACCGAGCTGCACATTCACAGACTGCAGACAGGGGTTCAGAACAGCCATGCTTAGGGTTAAAAGACAAACGCGACATTAGCATGAACAAAAGATGACATTGTTTAAAACAGCACACTTTAAATTTTGCATGCAACAGCTTGTGTTTTCAAAAATACTTGAAACTTTTAAAATTAATTTTCACTTAAAAAATCTTCTAATTCAATAAAATATTTTTAGAATAATTTTGATATCCAGATTAAATCCTTTTATTTCTATTGGTTTAGAAAAATAATTCTTGGCGTGTACCTTTAAAATCTGCACGGTTGTGTTACTGAGAATTGATGCCTACTTAAGAAAATTTGTTTTTTATTTATTTTTGTTTTTAGAACCCACAGAAAATATTGACAATGACATAAAGATCCCCTGTGTCCTCACTGCCCAACTATCAAATATAATATTTTGTCAAACTTTATTTTACTTTTTTTTTTTTTTTTTGAGTTGGAGTCTCACTCCGTTGCCCAGACTGGAGTGCAGTGGCCGCTCCCGGCCACCGCAGCCTCGACCTGCTGGGCTTCAGCGATCCTTCCGTCTCCGCCTTCCGAGTAGCCGGAACTACAGGCTCGCGCCACCACGCCCGGCTGATGTTTTGATTTATTGTAGAGACGAGGTCTCGCCAAGTTGCCCAGGCGGGTCTCGAACCCGCAGGCTCAGGCAATCCACTCACCTCGGCCTCCCAAAGCGCTGGGATTACAGGCTGAGCCACCGAGCTCGGCTTACTTTTTTTTAAGAGAGGTTCTTTGTTGCCCGGGCCGTTGTGCAGTGAGGCGATCACATCTCAGGGAGCCGTGAGCTCCTAGGCTCAAGTGATTCTCCCGCCTCAGCCTCAGGCCTCACTAATTCTAAGTGTGTGTGTGTGATGAGGTCTCACTGTGTTGGGCAGGCTGGTCTCGAGCTTCTGAGCTCAAGTGATGATCCTTTCTCAGTTTCCCAAAGTGTGCCTGGTCTTATCATTTTAAAGTAAGCAAGACACCATGGATACAATTGGAGTCCCTTTCAGCAAGTGGATTCCCCCATTCCCAGAGGGTACCCTGTTCTGAATTTGTATACAGCTGGATAACATTTGAAAACATAGCATATGCTATGTACAACATAAATGTACCTATGTATGTTTCTGGAAATACAATTTAGTATTTTACTCCCTAGTTGAATTTTGAAATCATACAGCTGAAGTTTGAGTTTGAAATGCTACAAAAAATTTGAGAACATAAATTTAAGCGTATTATTTTAAGATTTCCTGGGCCACTCCCGGCCACTGCAGCCTCGACCTGCTGGGCTCCGGCGATCCTTCCACCTCAGCCTTCCAAGTAGCCGGAATTACGGGCATGTGCTACCACACCCGGTTAATTTTTTGATTTATTGTAGAGATGAGGTCTCGCTGCCCAGGTGGGTCTCGAACCCGCGGGCTCAGGCAATCCACTCACCTCAGCCTCCCAAAGGCGTGGGATTACAGGCTGAGCCACCGAGCCCAGCAACAATGCTTTTTAATAAAGCACATTCTCTCCTCTGTCATTGGTACTGTCACCTCTGCCACATCTCAAAACTCCAGAAATGTGTGCACCTGTTTCTGGGTGCTCTATTCCCCAGCATCGTCTCTCTGCTTTTCCCTGTACCATCACCTCATTACAGCTTCAGAGTAAGTCTTGACACCATCTCCTCCCCATCTGCTTCTCCTCCTTTAAAATGTTTTAAATATTTTTAGCTTTTGCTTTAATAAAATTTAGTATTTGCTTGTCAAGTTTCATAACAAATCTGGCAGGAATTATGATTGGAATGACATATAATGCATAGGCTCTTAAGGGGGAGAATTGCCATATTTACGCTATTAGTCTTTACATCCATGAACATGGCATGTTCTCTATTTATTTAAATATTATTATGTTCCTTAATGTCTTAAAAATTTAATTCTCAAAAACCTTGCACATTTCAGGCAACTTGGTACTATAATTAAAAATAGCACTTGTTTTCATGATAAATTGTTCATGATAAATTTTTCCTGTTACATTTCCTAACTGGGAATTATTTGTATAGAGAAGGATACAGGTTTTGATAAGTAACTCAAAATAACTTCTCTTTTCTTCTTTTTTGTTTGTAATTTCTTTTTAAAAATACTTACCCTAAAGTTTATCTCGCTGTAGTATTATGTTTAATAAATCTGAAAATGCTCACTATTTTTATCCTTCCAAACAGAAAAGGATCTTAGCATTTTAAATACATTTAAACATGAAATTAGTTTTGACTTTTTTACATTCAGCATTTAATTAAATTTACTGCTATGTATCAGTTTCTGTGTCCACCATTATTCTAATACCACCTGTATTTCCCCAGGTTTTACTTTTCTTCTTGCCACATTCGTCCCTTTATAAACCTTTTAGTGGAGGTTTGGAAGTGGAAAACATTCTTAGTTTTTGTATTTTTGAGTCTGTTTTAGCTTTGTCCCCATTCTTGTGTGGCAGTTTGGATGAGTATAAAATTTTAGGCTCACAGTTATTCCAACACTTTGATGATGTCAATCCTTTGCTCTCCAGTGTTTGAAATCACTGAGGAATGGTCTCCAATAATTCTAAGGATTTCTACTGTTTGTGTTCTCATCTGCTTCCTTGGTGGCCTCTCAGAGCTTTCTCTTTATCCTGCAGTATGACTCCCGTGGGCGTCCATGTAGATTTGGATTTATTATTTCTTCTTGATGTTTGAAGAAGCCATCAGCCAGAGGACACTTCTTTAAGCATTTAAAATTCTCAGCTATTATTTTTTCCAAATATCACTTTCTTTTTAGTTGGGGTCTCACTCTGTCCCCAGGCTGGAGTGCAGTGGCACGATCACAGCTCACACTGCAGCCTTGACCGTCTGAACCCTGGTCCTCCTTCCACCTCAGTGTCCTGAGTAGCTGGGACTACAGGCATGTGCCACCACACCTGGTTAATTTTTTGACTTTTTGAACAAACGAGGTCAAATATGGCTTTATTATTTACTGAGATACATATTGGACCTTCTTACTTCATCTTCCATGTCTTTCAATTGCTATTTCATGATTTTTTTAAATTTAAATTCTCCCATCTTGCAAACCACTAAATCTCTCGTTGACTGTGTTCCATCTAGAGTTTACACCATCTGTTGAATTTTTCAAAAATGTTAATGGTTGCATTTTCAGTTCTAAAATTTCTGATTGGTACTTTTTCATGTCCCCTGCTTTAAAAATGTGTTTGAGCCGGACTCGGTGACTCAGCCTGTAATCCCAGCGTTTTGGGAGGCTGAGGTGAGTGGATTGCCTGAGCCCGTGGGTTCGAGATCCGCCTGGGCAACTTGGCGAGACCTCATCTCTACAATAAATCAAAAATTAGCCGGGTGTGGTAGCGTGCGCCTGTAGTTCCAGCTACTTGGAAGGCTGAGACAGAAGGATCGCCGGAGCCCAGCAGGTTGAGGCCACTCCACCCACTCCAGTCTGGGTGACAGAGACTCCAACTCAAAAAAAAATGTGTTTGATTATATTTAATAATTCTGTGTTTTTAAAAATGAGGGCCGTTTTTTTCATTTGCATCTTTGCGCATTCTAAACATACTTATTTTACAATCACTGTTAGACTGACTCTTACAATTAACTCATTATTTGGAGACAGTTCATGTTTTGATTGTTGATTTTGTTTGCAGCCTCTCTTGGCATTATAGTTTTTCACGTTATTCGAAATTTTATTTTGCAGGGCTATTTGGGGTGGCATTTTTCTCTATTTTCTCCTCCTTTAGGCCAAAGAGTTTTGGGACTCATGTTTGCCTCTTTCTGGGCAGCTCTTCCCTCTACACCCCACAAGAACTTTCTGGGTTTGCTCCATGGTGACATTAAAAGAACTTTCTGGGTTTGCTCTATTGAAGCAAACAAGACCCCCAGATTCAAGACCCCAGTCAAGAGGCCAGTCAAGAAGCCTCCTTGGTGGCTTCTCAGAGCTTTCTCTTTATCCTGCAGTATAACTCCAGCGGGCGTCCATGTAGATTTGGATTTATGATTTCTTCTTGATGTTTGAAGAAGTCATCGGCCAGAGGATACTTCTTGAAGCATTTAAAATTCTCAGTTATCATTTTTTCCAAATATCACTTTTTTTTTAGTTGGGGTCTCACTCTTTCCCCAGAGTGGGAGGGTGACTCCTGTCCCAAGGCTCTCCAGGCACAGTTTGCTCTGACTTTGCATGGAGTCTGGACACGCATCCTCCTTAACGACCATGTGACTTCAGACTGTCCATTGCTATGTGTTTCGCTCCCTTTCTGGTCTCTGGTTCAGTTTCTTTTGTTTATGAAACTGACTCTCTCTCTCTCTCTCTCTCTCTCTCTCTCTCTCTCTCTTTCTCTCTCTCTCTCTGTTTTATTTGTCCTGTCGCCATGGTTTGGGTCAGGGAGGAGCATGTCGGAACATGACTCTGTAGCCTTGACTGGAAGCCCAAGCAGAACACTCTTCAGGGCCTGGGCAGACTCGCAGAGAGTGGGCCCAGCGGTCAGACCGCAGGCAGCCCATCAGTTTCTGCTTCTGGTTGGGATCCTGCGCCTTGCTCTCCCCGTCACCCTCGCACTCCTCACATGGCGGCCTCAGGCCCGGGGAGCGGCGGGAGCCATAGCCAGGCCCGGATGGAAGCCACAGGGCCTGAGCGTCCAGGCTCCAACAGTGTCTCCTCGGCCATCTCTCAAAGGCAGAACTTTCTGGAAGGGAAATGTTTTTTTGGCCCGTCTGCTGTCTGTCTCTTCAAAGGGTCTTCAGTTGTTCATGATACCTTAGACTCTCTCCCTGGTGACCGTTGACCTCCTTGGCTCATTGCTTTTATTCTTGGGAAGCAGTTCCACAGCTCTCCTGCCGCAGTCATGGCCAGGCCTCAGTGTGTGTGAGGCAGCCACATGATGGGTTCCAGGATTCTGAAATCATTCCTTTTCCTTCTGTCTCCAGCTACTGGCAACATTCTACCATTAGATATGTATGCCTTTGACATGTGGCATTGCATATCTGCTGTAAAGCTTTGATTGTAAATAAATTCTGGAAGCATTTCCATTTAGGGCGTTAGTACTGTCGCATGCAAAAGTTTCCATAGTTGACTCTGTGAGTGCTGAAGTGTATGGCAAATGAATTCCAGGCTGATGAGCTTCGAGAGGCAGGCCCTGGAGTTGTGCCGTCCAGCCTGGTGGTCACTGTGGCTCTTGACATGTGGCTGGTCTGAACTGAGTTGTAATGTCTGTGTAAAATGTACACTGGATCTTAAAGACTTAGTGTGAAAAAAGAATGCAAAATAGCGCATTGGTAATTGAACATACATACATATATATATTTTGGCTTTTTTTGCTTTTTGTTGTGTTTTTTTTCTAAGTTGGAGTCTCGCTGTTGCCCAGGCTGGAGTGGCACCTTCACAGCCACTGCAGCCTCGACCTGCTGGGCTCAGGTGATCCTCCACCTCAGCCTCCCAAGTAGCTGAAACTGCAGGCATGCACCACCACTACTGGCTAATGTTTTGATTTATTGTGGAGACAAGGTCTTGCCAAGTTGCCCAGACTGGTCTCGAGCCCTGGGCTCAGGCGATGCTCTGGCCTCCACCTCCCAACGTGCTGGGACTACAGGCTTGAACCACCATGCCCGATAATAAAATGTGTTTCTACCATTAATTTCTCTGTTTCTTTTTAGTTTTGAATGTCCTCTCACCGTATCCGTGCTGGGTTGATCTCTGGCTCTGCCTGGGAGCCAAGTCCAGGGTAGGCTAGAAACACACCTGGACAGGAGGCCTGGCTTGGCATAGTGTGAAGACCCTGAGGCCCTATGTGTGTGGGGGAAGGACTGAGACAGGACACGAAGGATCTGGCCCAGGATGACATGCTCTGGCCCTGGATCCCTGTGCCATGGGGAGGGTTGTTGGAGCCAACGGTAATGGTGGGAGCTGAGCCAGCTATCGGGAGAGGCTTTCCCACAGCCAGACTCGAGTCTGCTTGGTCTGTCTAACCACACGCTTGGGAAAGTTCAGACTGACTTGCGTGAACTCTGCAGACAGGTAAATTCTGCTGCAGCTTTTCCTCTGGTGGGACACCAGACACAGGGTCCAAGGTGTGATCTCTCAAGGTTCCAGGGTATGGAGAAGCAGTGTTCAGTGGTCGTCAGGGTCCCAGGAGAGCCTTTCCAAGGGGGACCATCTTAGAGCCTCAGTCCATGGTGTGGTTTACTCCTGGAGAGTTACAAGGCCAGCGTTCTGAATGGGCAGCTCAGACCTTTGCCCCCGGAACAAGGTGGGAGGTCAGCTCTGTTACTGACCATTATCATCAGGGTGGAGTAGAAACGCTAACCTCAGAGGCTTCACTTCTGGGAGCCCTGTCGCAGCCTCCAATGGGAGTCAAAGGTCAGTGCTTCTGGAGGCTCCTCTCGAGTCCTTCCCTTGAATGAAGGACCAGAAGTCAAGTGTGAACTTATGTCTGAATCTCAACGGCATGCAGCCCCGTAGTCAGGTCTGGGGATCTCGGGGAGGAGGTTGCCTGGTCTGGAGCTGGCCCGGATGTGTGCACATGAGCAGTGAGCTGTGGAGGGAGGCCTTGGTGTCCCTGGACCGGAGCCTTTGTCTGACTTTGGAGGCATTCTCCAAAGCTTTGCCAGCCGACTTAGTGTCGTCCCAACAATGGGATTTGTCAGGGGACGGACGGATAAACCTCAGCTCTGGAGGGAGGAGAAGGCAGCCCCGTTTTGGCATCCATGTAGGAAATGGAGGTGGGCCTGCCTGCGCTGGCTGGAGAGGACCTGCCTGCCAGGTATGACTAGGGTCTCTGGTGCCCCCACCCCGTATTCAGACCACCCGGAGCCAACAAGTCAGGATGGAGACTACCTCCACCCCCTCCCTCCAGCTGCAAGGGTGGTTTCTGTGCTGGTATAGAAGTCAGACGTGCTAAGAACTGCCTCAACCAAAGAAGAGGCTGGTGCCCCGAAAGCCCTTCCCTGTGACGTGGGGTCCCAGTGCCCGACTCCTCAGGGTGTTAGACTGTGGCCTCCTGGGCAGGTCACTGCGGGCCTGTCCTGGCAGAAGCCCTGGGCGACAGCTGCTTTCACTGCCTCAAGGGAGTGAGGAGGCTGTCCGGAAAAGTCCTCAGACGTGGTCCCAGGGGCCGCAACACATCCCCAAAGGGGCGCTGTCCTAACAAACACAGTTACATAAAGCTATGAGAGGGATGGCAGCATTATCTTTCTATCCTCTTACTAGAAGCTGCTATGTCAAAACTGTTGTCACGTGAAGAGGCAGTCAGTGACACAGTGCCCAGAAAGTTGAGGAAAGATGACATTAATATAATTTATATATATAATACATATATATATAATATTTATATATATATATTTATATTTATATATAAATATTTTGTAGAGAAGAGGTCTTGTTATATTGCCCAGGCTGGTCTCCTGTGCTCAAACAGTTCTCTCACCGTGGCCTCCCAAAGTGCTGGGCTTAGGTGTGAGCCAATGTGCCCGGCTTCTTCTCTCATCTTGAACATGCAGACAAGTCCACTTTTTCTTGACTAGCCCCTGCCCCCAGTTACAAAACCTCCAGGCCTAGCTTCGGAAGCCTAGCTCTGCCCTCGTGTTGGTCTTCATTGGCCTTCATCTGATTCCTTTTCTAGGCTCACCAATCTTCTTCTGGAATCAACGTTTCCCCAGTGGTTTGTCTTTCATTTCCCATTTTCTAGGCACAGGAGTTTCTGACCCTACAGAACAGTGACATTCAACTGCTGATGGATACTGGTATTTAAACAGAAATACAGCAAGGCTAGTCATATTTTTTACTCAAGAATGTTGAGAGCATCTTCGCAAAAATTGGCTTTCGGCCATGTTTTTCAAATGTGATTCTGAACCAAGCATGTGGCATGGTGGGGGTGGAGGCAGCTTCGGGTAACCCTGAGGCTGCCGTGTCTGGAGGCTGCAGGCAGCGGGTTCGGGACCTAAACGAGACACAAATGCGGAGCGGGGAGGGAGGGAACGTCCCAGAGTGTGAAACTCCGGACACGCTCTGTGCCTGGGGTCTGGAGAAAGGGAGCATACCTTGAAAAGAGGCAGACCGGAAGGGGTGTCTGGGCGCTGAGGCGCCAGCCTCTCCTGGCCGCCTGGCAGAAGGACAGGCGGCCGGGGGCCCTCCGCCAAAGTGGGCTGCAGTGAGTGCAGAACGAGTCTCCCTCATCTCCGTCTGTTGTGTGACTGTGGGATCTGTCCTGCAGTGGAGGCCGCCGGCCAACTGCGAACACAGGTTCTGTCCTGAACCTTCTCCCGGCCCTCTGAACGAAGAGCCCAGCGCCTGTGATTTGGAGCCTGCACTTGGGAGCCTCTCCGCCCAGGTGGCTCGTGTTCTCCCTCACGCTTGCTCGTTGTGGGTCCTTGAGTCTGCCGACAGCCCTCAGCCCCTCTGTCTCCTCCTCTGCAAACGAAGCTATTAGCAGGGCTCTCCAGTGAGACTGCTGGGTGCACAACACAGCGCCCGGTGCATACCGAGGCTCAGAAACATCATCTCTGTGAACGACAAGGACAGCAGTGACAGTTCCACCTGAAGGCTGGACATAGATTCTGTTTTTCACCAATGGCAAAGCGCATGCCTCTCTCTGTACTATCCTGCAGTCCCATGTGCCACAGGGATGTGCGCTGGGTATGACGGGAAGATGCGAATCAAAGACAGCAGCACAGACCCTGCAGATGGCGGGGACAGGCCCCATCGAGGGCCTCGAAGCCCAACCTTGACTCAAGCGCATCGTGCTCGGGTCGACCGCGGGGTCGTGCTTCTCTACCACAAACCCTACTCTGGGGCTTCTGCCTTGAAGCTGACTGTTAGGAGCACCATGTCCTAACAGGCATCAGAGGCCACGTTCTATCAGGAGTGTGGTGGCTATGAGGTCTGGCTGGGCATGGCACTGAAGAGGCACATTCCCGTTACTTGGGAAGCTGAGGAATGCTTGTACACACCTGCCCCCATGTGGGTACTTCAGCCATGGGCACACACGGCACACGTATACATGCGTTTCTAGCGTTTGTTTCTGGGGAGGTGCCTTGAATGTTGGGTTTGTCGCCTGAAGAATCTGCTTGATGGTTCGTTGTCAGACGCCTCCTTGGATCAAATGAAGCCACGACACGTTCCACAAACATGGATTGGCCTCTGGACAGCTGCCCTTGACGGAGGCACCCACGTCCTAAGGGAGACACCCTCACTCGGTAGGCACTCAGTGGGTGGAGCTTGGAAGCACCCCCGTCTGGCCCCAAGCAGGGTAGAGAGGTCTTTCTTCCATCTGCTGCCGTGATTACTATGGTCCTTTACAGGGAACACGTATCCAACAAAGCCGTGGGGCCCTCTGGTGACATAATACAATGGTAACATCACACCAATTTGAGAAAGTCTGAGGGCACCTGAACAAGGGTTATGTGAAAAGCCCGGGTGGAAATCCACTGAAAAACCATCCGCTAATTTTACAGTGGCTTCAGTGCTTTTCAGAACTGTGTGTTATTTACTTGGGTCAGAGGCAGGGAGAAGATTGGTTTCAAGATATAGATTTTTTCCTAGACTCTTCTCCTATTTTAGCTAACACCGGGAAATTCTATAAGTCCCCGTTTCTGCCTGCTGTCCTGGAAACAGCGGGTTTGTGTACATTCACCACATTTCCTAGAATCTCTGTTGCTGATTTATAGACAGAAGGAAATTTTGAGTTATGGAAGAAAATTCAATCTTTTTTTTTTAATTTTGAGCCTCACTCTGTTGCCCAGACTGGAGTGCAGTGGCCACGACTGGAGTGCAGTGGCCACTCCTGGCCACCGCAGCCTCGACCTGCTGGGCTCTGATGATCCTTCTGCCTCAGCCTTCCAAGTAGCTGGAACTACAGGTGTGCACAACCACGCCCAGCTAATTTTTGATTTATTGTAGAGATGAGGTCTCACCAAGTTGCCCACGCGGGTCATGAACCCGCAGGCTCAGGCAATCCACTCACCTCAGCCTCCCAAAGTGCAGGATTACAGGCTGAGCCACCGAGCCCGGCTCAATCTTTTTTTTAAACTGCAGAGTCTTCATTTTTATCAGAAAGGGATAAAATTGCCTCTCCTGGTTTCTATGTTGTGAAAACAAATTAAACAGGTAAAGATTTTTCCAAGAAAGGTGTTTTGCAAATCTCCAAATAATTACTCTTGGGTTGGAATTCTTAGAACTCGTTTTTCTTTGAATTTGGTGGTTATCACAAAATTGATACTTATTTTCTCAGAGACTCTGCTCAATTCCTGAGATTCAGAGCTGCTCTCAAGCAGCAATTTGACAGCTCAATGTAGACATCCAAGAACGAAACAACTTATTGCTCTTGTTGTTATTGGCTTGCAAAAGCAGAACAAAACAAAAATCAATCTCTGGTTTCTTTAGAAAAATTGCACTCTGCTTTTTTTTTTAGCCTTTTAAAATTGCAAATTGGCAATTTATAATTGTATGTATTTAAAGGGTACAAAGGGATGCTATGATGTATAAATACAATTTGGAATAATTAAATTGAGCTAAGTAACATATTCATCACCTCCAATACTTAGCATTTTTTGTGGTGAGAACATTTGAAATGTACCCTCTTAGCCATTTTGAAATGTCCAGCACTCTATTATTAGCTATATTCTCACACCAGATCTGTTCAGTGGATCTTGGGGAAAAATCACACTGTGACTATCTGAGATTCTGCCCCCAGGCCCACCCTGTCCCCAGCCACCCGGCACATGACCCTTGCTGCCCCGGGCCCTGAGCTTGCGGTTGCAGCTCCCACCTGAGCAAGATCGCCCCGTGTTCACTCTTCTGGGCCTGCCTTGTCTCACAGATTCAGTCCCCACTTCTGTGTTTCTGCGGGCGGCTCACTGGGACCCCCTTCCACATCCCGTGAGCCACTCACCGGGCGGGGTCGGCCCTTGTTTTTCTGATAAGTGACTTTTAGGGGAAAATAGTAACTGCTTCAAGGTCCTATAGTTCACTTTAGTTAGTAAAATTTACTGTGCGCCATCAAAGAAAGCACAAGTAAGTTGCTTGTGAAGTTCATGAAGCCATCCCAAAGATGATAAACTTAAAAGTTTACACCCAGGTACATTATAATAACACAGCTGGAAATCAAAGACAACATCTTAGCATCAGTTAGGGGAAGCAGCACATTACATACAGAAATTACAACCCACCATTTTTTGTGTTTGTTTGTTTCTCTGGGTGAAAAAAGTCCTCAAAGGGAAATGTTCTGCTTATGTGGAGGAAGTAAAACAGAAAATGGCAGAAGCACTAAAACCATCAAAACTGACAAGTCCAAAGACTGTTTTGAGCAGTGGGAAAAGTGTCCCAATAGGTGTATTGCATCAAATGGAGAGTATTTGCAAGGTGACTGAATTTAAACATGTAAGACACAATTTTTTATAAGCAAATTCCAGGTTTTTTGGGTCCCCCCTCGTAAGTGACTTAAACATATTGCTTGAAACCAGATTATTAGATTAGATTTAAAAGAGACCAAACCATGATGTTTACAGGAGGCCTACTTTAAATTTAATGATGTGGAGAGGTAACAAGATGCATACTACAAACATTAGTAATAAGAAAGTTGTGGTAGCTGCAGGGGCAAGGTTGACCTCAGAGAAAGAAAGATTACTATTGATAAAGAAGTACGTTGCATAATGATAAAAGGCCAATTCAACAAGAAAACATAACAATCCTAACTAAGTGTGAACTTAACGGACATAGTCTTTAAAATACACAAAGCATGAGCTGGTAGAACTAAGAGGAGAAACAATGAATCAGTAACTTCAGTTGGAAGCTTTAACACTCCCTTATCAGTAATTGTTAGAACTAGTGGAATAGAAAACCCACTGTTAATAGAAGAAGGATCAGAAGACTGAACAGCACCAACAACTGGCTGGACCCATGGGACAAATGCAGAACGTGCTACCATCTTTTTGAAGCACACATGGAATAGCCACCAGGACAAACTATACCCTGGGCCATAGAAATTTAATAAACTTAAAGAGTTGAAGTCGTATAGAGCATGTTTTTGACTACAATAAAACCAAACTAGAAGTTAGTAACAAAGATATTCAGAAAATCTTCAACAACTTGGAAATTAAATAAGACACTTAACTAATCCATAGGTCAAAGAGGACCTTGCAAGGAGATGAGGAAATATTTTTAACTGTATGAAAATTGAAAAAAAAAACAATAAAAAAAGAAAAATCAGTGAATGCAAAATAGATTCTGTGGAAACATCAACAAATGTGATAAATGACAAAGAAAAAAGAGAGAAGTCAATCACACAATATATGTTGTATAAGACATGTCTATACCTGGGTGCATGTGGCTAAAGAGGTGACCATCCTCGGAGAATGTTTTATGAGATCTGTCTGTCACTAAGTGCACATTGTATGACATGAGTCAAACACTGAGTGTATGCTGTATGAGATGTATTCGTTTTCCAGTGCATTTAGTAAGAGATGTGTCCATCACTGAAAAGAATATGCATGTGAAAACGTGTTTATCACTAGGGTGAGGGTTGGATGAAATGAGTCCATCACTGTGTGTATAACATACAAAATGTGTCCATTTTTGATACATTTGTATGAGACAGGACAATTATGGGTGTATATTGTAATAGAAGTGCCCATCATTGGGTGCATGTTTTATTCGGTGTGTCTGTCCCTGAATATGTATTGTATAAGAAGAGTTTTTCATTAAGTGTATATGAGACGTGCTCACTTATAAGTGCACGTTGCATAAGATGTGTTTATTTCTGTGTGCATGTTGTATGGAATGTATCCATCAATGAACGCATGTGGTTTGAAATGCTTCAGTCACATGGTTTATGTCTTATGAGACTGCTCCATTCCTGGGCACATGTTGTATGAGAAGAGACCATGCTAGGTGCATTGTGTATAAAGTGTGCCCATCACTAATTCATGTGGTATGATGTGTGCATGTTGCATGTGACGTGTCAGTCTCTGGGTGTGTGAGGTAAGAGATGTGTCTCTGGGTGTGTGAGGTAAGAGAAGTTGTATGATACGGTCTGGGTGTATGAGGTAAGAGATGTTGTATGATGCAGTCCATCCCTGGGTGCATGTTGCATGGGATGTGTCCATTGCTGGGCAGATATTGTATGAAATGTATTCATTGTAGGGTGCATGCTGTATGAGATGTGTTTTTCCATGGTTTCTTGTTATATCGGATATGTCTATCAGTGGTACATGTTGTATGAGACGTATTCATCGTTGAGTGCGTGCTGTATGAGATTATTCAATTAGTTCATGTTGCATGAGATGAGTTCATCAACTATTGCATTTTGTATGAGTCCATCACTGTGTGCATGATGTACCCACATGTGATGATCCTGGGTGAAGGTTGTATGAAATGTGTCCATCACTGGATGCATGTTATATGACACGTGACCATTTTGGGGTTCAGGTAGTATGAGATGTGTCCATCAGCAGAAAGCATGTGTATGAGAATATGTGTTTATTGGTAGGGTGCAGGTTGTGTTAAATGAGTCAATCACTGTGTATAATGTATGAAAGGTATCCATTTCTGGGTTCATGTGATATGACAAATGACAATTCTGGGTGCATGTTGTATAAGATGTGTCTGTTGCTCAATACAGGTTGTATAAGTCCATCACTGGGTGCATAATGTATACAATGTGTTTGTTTATTCCTGGGTTCAGGTTGCATAAGATGTGTTTATTACTGGGTACATTTGGTATAATATGACATCACTGAGTGTATGTTTTATGAGATGTATCCATTGCTTGGTGCATATTGTATGAGAAGAGTCTATCCCTGGTTGTATGTTGCGTGAAACTTCTTATCTCCATGTGCATGTTGTATGAAATGTGACTATCCTGGTTGTGTATTGTATAAGAGGTATTTATCACAGTGTGCATGATATATGAGATGTGCTTAACCCTGGTTGTATTTTTTATGAGAAGTGTCCAACACTGGAACATGTTGTATGAGACTAGTCCATCACTAATTGCACGGTATATAAGATATGCTCATCACTGTTTGCATGTTGTATAAAATGGGCTCATAACTGATTGTTGTATGAGATATGCTTATCTCTGGGTGCATGTGGTATGAAAAGAGTCCATTTCTAGATGTATGTGGTAAGGAATGTGTCCATTTCTGGGTGCACGTTGTATGAGATGTGACCATCCTCAATGCATGTTGTCTGAGACATGTCCATCACTGTATACATGCTGTATAATATGTGCTTATCATTGTGTGAATGTATTTGTATTGTGGTCATCACTGAGTGTCTATATCCAGCACTGGGTGCATGTTGTGTGAGATGAGTCTATTAATGTGTGTTTTTGAAATGTATTCATCTCTATGTGCATGTTATATGACATGAGTCCATCTCTGGGTGTATGCTGTATGAATCATGTCCATCCTTGTGTGCACGTGGCACAACATGTGCTAATCACTGGGAACCATGTGTATGAGAATATATATTTATCACTGGGTGCAGGTTATATGAAATGAGTCCATTACTGTGTATATGAGGTATAGAAAGTATCCATATCATGTACATGCTGTATTTTGACAATCCTGGGTAAATGTTAAATGAGGAGGGTCAGCCAGGCTCGGTGGCTCAGCCTGTAATCCTGCGCCTTGGGAGGCTGAGGTGAGTGGATTGCCTGAGCCCGAGGGTTCGAGACCTGCCTGGGCAACTTGGTGAGACCTCATCTCTACAATAAATCAAAAAATCAGCCGGGTGTGGTAGCGCGCGCCTGTAATTCCGGCTACTCGGAAGGCTGAGGCGGAAGGATCGCTGGACAGCCCAGCAGGCTGAGGCTGCGGTGGCCAGGAGCGGCCACTGCACTCCAGTCTGGGCAACAAAGTGAGACTCCTACTCAAAAAAAAAAGTGTCCATCATTTGGTGTATGTCGTATGCAATACGTCCATCCCTGGGTGTGTGCTGTATGAGTCTTTTACTAAGTGTATGTTGTATGAGAGGTATCCATTTATGGATTCGTGTTGCATGAGATGGGTCTATTGTGTGCATATTGTAAGAAATGCATCTGTCACTAAATACACGTTGTTTTAGATGAGTGGATCGCATGCTGTGTGTTTTGTTAAACTTGTTTATTCCTGGATGCATGTTATATAACAAGAGACCATCCCGATGTACGTTGTATGGGATGCGTCCATCACTAATTCGTGTCCTGTGAGATGTGTCCATCACTGTGTTCACGCTGCATTTCATGTGTTTATCGTTGGGTGCATGTTGCAAATGATGTGTCTATCACTTGGTGTACATTGTATGAGACCTGTCCATCCCCGGGTGCATGTTGCAGGGAATGTGTTCATTCCTGGGTGGATGTTGTAATAAAAGTAGTTATCGCTGTGTGAATGTTATATGATGTGTGCCCATCCCTGATTTATTGTTCTGTGAGATCCATCTATCACTGGTACATGTTTTATGAGATGTGTCCATCACTGAGTGCATGTTGTATGACATTAGTCAAACAGTTGGTGCATGTTGTATGAGATGAGTCCATCAGTTACTGCATTTTGTATTAGTCCGTCACTGGGTTCGTGATGTGTGAGATGTGACGACCTGGGTGTAGTGTGTGTGAGATGGGGCCATCACTGGTTGCATGTTGTAAAAAATGTGTGTAATACTGAGTGCACATTGTAGGCATTGTGTCCATTGCTTTATGTGTGTAGTACAAGTCTATCACTAAGTCTGTATCGAATGCATGTTGTCTGAGAGGAGTCAATCATGCAATGTATGCTGAAGAAGACATGTCTGTATCTGGGTTCATGTTCTATGAGAAGTGACCATTCTGGGTGCATGTGGTATTAGAAGAGTCCACCACTGAGTGCATGTTGTATGAGATGTGTCCATCCCTGGATGTGTGTTGTATGAGATGTGTCCTTCACTGAGAGCATGTGGTATGAGGTGAGTTCTTCACTGAAAAACTTGTATGGGAAGATGTGTTTATTACTGTGGTGCATTTTTAAGGTGATCCTATCACTGAATGCAAGTTGTATGAGCTGTGATGATTTTGGGTGCCTGTTGTTTGAGATGTGTTTATCACTGTGTGCATGTTGTGTGTGTTGTGTCCATCATGATTTCTGTGTGGAATGAGATGAGTCTAATACTAAGTTTATGTTGTATGAGATGTGTCAATTTTTGAGCGCAAATTATATGAGATTGTCCATCACTGTGTGAATGTTGTTATGTGTTGTGTCCTTCATTGTGTGTGCAGTAAGAGTCCATCACTAAGTGTATGTTTATGAGAATTGTTTATGTAGGAATGCATGTTTCTGAGGTTTGTACATAACTGGGTGCATGTGTTAAAAGTTTTTCAGTAAATGCATTTTGTATGAGATCTGTACATTTTTGGGTTCATGTTATATGAAATGTGATTATCCTGAGTGAATATTGTATGAGATACGTCCATCACTGTACATGTGTAGGAGTATATTTTCATCACTAGGGTGCATTTTGTGTGAAATCAGTCCACCTCTTGGTGTATATAGCATGAAACGTTTACATTTCTGGGTGCCTGGTGTATGTGAGGTAACTATCCTGGGTGCATGCTGTATGAGATGTGTCCATTGCTGTGAATATATTATCTGAGATGTCTCCGCTGTGTGCATGCTGTATGTGATATGTCCATTGCTAAACATGTATGTATGAGAGAAGTCTATCCCTAAGCACATGGTTGTATAAGACATGTCAATTTATAGGTCCACATTGTGTGAGATCAGTCCATGATTTTGTGCATGTTGTATGAAATGTACTTATTACTGAGTATATATTACATGAGGTATGTCCAACATTAGAACATTCTTTGTGAGACAAGCTTATCACTGGGTGTATGTTGTATAAGATGAGTTCATCACTTGATGCATGTGGTTTAAGATGGGGCCATCCTGGGTGCATGTTGCATGAGATGTGTCCATCTCTGTGTGCATGTTGTATGTATTGTGTTCACACTGTGTGTGTAGTATGAGCCTACCACTAAATGCATGTTGTATGAGAACTGTTTACTTATAAGTGCATGTTTTCTGAGATGTGACCATTTCTAGGTGCATGTAGTACGATATGTATTTATCACTGTGTGCATGTTGTATGCAATTTGTCTGTAGCTGGATGCATGTTGTTTGAGATAACCCATAGCTGATGCATGTTGTTTGAGCTATGTCCAACTTTGAGTGCATGTTGCATGAGCTGAAGCAATGCCTGTGTGCATGTTTTTTGAAATGTGTCGATTCTTTGGTGTGTGATACAAGTCTATCACTAAGTCTGTGTTGAATGCATGTTGAATGAGATTTATTTATAAATGTTGTATAACATGAGGTGTACAACATGCATTTAGCCATAGGTATATCTCAAACAACATGCATCCAGTGATGGACAAATTTCATAGAAAATGCACATAGAGATAAAGAGAGCTCATGCTACATGCATCCAGGAGTAGTCACATTTCACACAACATGAATATAGTGACTGACTCTGCTAATACAACATGTACTCTTAAATAAACACATTTCATACAACACGCACCCAGGGATAAACTCTTCTCTTACAACATGCACCAAGTGATGGACACATCTCATACAACATACACCCTGTGATGGAAACATCTTATACCACATGAACCCAGGAATAAATACACATCATACCACATGAATGAAGAAATAAACACATATCATAAACACTCACTGAGTAATGGACTTGTAAAACATGCACCAAGGGATGGACACATCACACACAACATGCATTCTGTGATAGATTCATCTAATACAAAATGCACTGCAGAGTGAAACATATCTTCTTATACACGTTTCCCAAAGAGAACTCATCTTGTACCACATGATCTCAGTGATGGACATGCTTATACAACACACACCCAGGTATGAACATATCTCATACAAAATACACAGTGATGGACATATCTCATAAAACATGCACCCACAAATGAACATGTCTTAGACATTAATGTAGTATTAGACTCATCTCATTCCACACACAAACAGTGATGGACACAACACATACAACATGCACAGAGAAATAAACACATCTCATACAATATGAACCAGGATGGTCACATTTTATACAACATGCAATCAATGATGGACCTATCTATACCAAGTGCATATCAGTGATAAACACACATAATACATATGTTTCCCAGTGAAGAAATTATCTCATACAACATGTTCTCAGTGATAAACCAATCAAATACAAAATGCACTTCAGAGATAAACATGCCTTCTCATACTATGTTTCTTAGTAAAAAAAAAAATCACCTCATGCAACAGGCTCTCAGTGATAGACTTATACAATATGCACCCAGATATGGACACATCTCAAATATGCACACAGTGATGAACACTTCTCAAGCAACACACACCCAGGATTGTTGCATCTCATACAACACGTACCCAGAAATGAACATGTTTCATATATCATACAGTGATGGCCTCATCTCATACTAACTGCACCCTAGTGATAACTAAATATTTTCATACACATGCTTCACAGTGATGGACACATCTCATACAACATGCACCCAGGGATGGACATGTCTTATACAACATACATCAAGTCTTAAACCCATCTCAGACAACATACACCAAGCAATGGACATGTCTCATACAACATACACTTAGTGATAGATGTGTCTCATACGAAAAACATACACTGATGGATGCATCACATACAACATGCACCCCAGATGAACACATCACATACAATATGTACTCAGCGATAAATACATCTTATATAACATGCAGCCAGGATGGTCAGATCTCATAAAATGTGCACCCAGGAATCATGTTTTATACAACATACACCCAGAGATGGACATCTCTTATACAACATGAACCAAGCACTAGATATATCTCATACAACATTCACTCAATGATGGACTCATACAACCAGCACCATGTGATGGACACATTTTGAACAACATGAACTCAGGAATAAACACATTTCATAACATGTACCCAGTGATGAACTCATGTTATACAACATGCACCGACCTATGGACACATCTCATACAGCATGCCTTCTGTGATAGACTTATCTAATACAAAATGCACCCCAGTGATAAACACATCTTCTCATATACTTTCTTCACAGTGATGGGCACATCTCATACAATATGAGCCCAGGGATGGACACATCTCATACTATAAACATCGAGTGATGTCATACAACTTGCACCCAGTGATGGACACATTTTATACAACATGTTCCCAGGAATGAACACATTTCATACAACTTGCATCCAGTGATGCAGTCAACTCATGCAACATGCACCCAGCAATAAACACATCTCATACAACATGCACCCAGGAATGAACACATGTCATACAATATGCACTCAGTGATAGACACATCTCATACAACATGCATCCAGGGATAAACACATCTCATATAAAATGCTCACAGAAATGTGTAGGTCTCATACAAAATACATTTAATGATGACTCTTCTTATAACACACGCACCAAGTTATAGACACACTTCATACAACATGCACCTAGGAATGGACACATTTTGAACAACATGCAAATGGTGGTAAAGACATCTCATACAACATAGATCCAGTTGTGGGCAAATCTCATACGGCATGCATTCAGTGGTAAACACATCTAAATATGAAATGCACCCCAGTGATAAATACATCTTCTCATACACATGTTTTTCAGTAACTGACTCATTTTATATGACATGCACTCAATGATGGACATATCCCATGAAACACACACCCAATGATGGATACATCTCATATAATGTGCACTCAGTGATAAGCATGTCTCATACAAAAGGCGCACAATGACGGACACATCTTATACAACATGCCAAGATTGTCATATGTCATACAACATGTAACCAGAAATGAATATGTTTCATGCATCATACACACAGTGATGGACTCATTTCATACAGCCTGCACTCGAGTGATAAACACATATTCTCACACACCAGTGATGAACACATCTCATAAAATATGCACTTAGTGATGGATACATTACAGTGATGAACACATCCCAAACAATATGCACTTAGTGATGGACACATCACATACAACATGCACCCTGGAATTGATGTGTCTCATACAACATATAACATATGATTGACTCATTTCAGACAACGTGCACCCAGCAATGGATACACTTCATACAAGTTGTACCCAGCAGTGGACACATCTTATACAACATGCACCCAGAAATGGACACGTCTCATTCAACATAAACTTAGTGATTGACTTAACTAATATAACACACACAGAGCGGTGGACACACATCTCATACAACATGAACTGATTATCGATTCATCTCATGCAGCATGTACCCAGGATGGTCACATCTTCTCCAACATGCACCCAGATGGAATGATTTCATACAAAATGCACCATAAACACATATTCTCATGCACACAGTGATGAACACATCTCATAAATATTCAACCAGGATAATCGCATCTCACATAATATGCACCACAGAGATGAGCACACAGTTTCATGCACATGCATCCCAATTATAGACACATTTCATACAACATGCACCCATCGATGGTCACATCTTATAACACATTCACCCAGGATGGTTACATCTCTTACAACATGCAACCAGAAATGGAAACCTCTCTCACACAACATACACCTACTGTTGAATTCATCTCATACAACATACACTCAGTGATAAAATCATCTCATACAACATGCACTCAAGATGGTCATGTCTCATACAACATGAACCCAGTGATAGATTCATCTCCTACAATGTGCATCCAGATATGAATAGAGCTCATACAACATGAACCCAGTGTTGGAGTAATCACACACAACATACACTCAGTGATGGATAAATCTCATGCAATATGCATCCAGTGATGGACACATCTCATACAACATGCACTCAGGAATGGACACATCTCATGCAACATGTACCCAGTGATGGACTCATCTCATACAATATGCACCCAGTGATGAATACATCTCATGAAACGTGCACCCAGATGGTCACATCTCATAAAACATACACTGATGGATGGAGACATGTTAGACAACACACACCCATTGATGGATTCACCTCTTACAGCAGGTATCCAGCTATGGTCCCATCACATTCGACATGCACTCAGTGATGGACACACCTTATACAACATGCTTCTGGTTATGGACACATCACATTCAACATGAAGCCAGGATCAAACACATCTCATACAACATGCACCCAGTGTTGGAATTATCTCATACAACATGCACGCAGCCAGTCATTGACACATCTCATACAAAATACTCCCAGAAATGGGCACATTTCATAATCATGCACCCAGTGATGGACTCATCTAATAGAAAATGCACTTTAGTGATAAACAAATCTCACACATATGCTTCTCAGTGATGGAAACATCTCATACAACTTGCATCCAGTGATGAACTCATATCATTAGCATGCAGCCAGTGATGGACCTATGTCATACAACATGCCCATCCACTTCCTGGTGTATCACAGCATTTTCTAGATGAACACATGTGGGAGGCCTCCTTGTTGTTCAGGTGTGTTGTTTTAACTATACCGGAGGAGTCTAGGAAAACAACTGACATCATTATCTTAGCAGCACCATCCTAAATGATGCTGAACAGTGACCACCCTTCCCCTGGAGACAGGGAGGCT
Source organism: Carlito syrichta (assembly GCF_000164805.1). Classification (NCBI taxonomy): domain Eukaryota; kingdom Metazoa; phylum Chordata; class Mammalia; order Primates; family Tarsiidae; genus Carlito; species Carlito syrichta. Next base: position 136,496 of record NW_007249115.1, read on the forward strand.
TTAAGGATACAGTGGAGGAAGGAGGAGGAGGGAGGACCTGGGGCCACACTGGAGAAGGAGCCCCACTTGGGTCTGGAACCAGTTCTCAGAGGAATGTACGCCAGATGTCAGAAGAAAACAAAAGGACAGGGAACAAAGATAAATGGTAAGAAAAATGAAAAGAAAGAAACTGGGATTGGGAACAGAAAGGTGTTACAAGTTCTCTGAGCCGAGGAAAAGATCTAAACATTGCCTGTTCGCCAATATTGCCACTGTATACCTTGTGTATTGGAGGATAGTTAGGTACTTCTATAAAGCGATGGAAAATGATTTTCTACAAATTTACACGGAGTCAATTCATCGACGGTTTCCTGTGGCAAACTTTTTGATCTTTGCTTCCATGAGTTCGCCAGAACATGAAAGATCAGGGTTCCGAATTCTGAATAGGCTGGCAATCTCACAATCCCGGCTCATGCTCCAGAGCAGTCTGCAAACTTCACCTCAGGAACATAGCATGCTGCTGAGCTACAGAAGATACTGACCGTTGCTTTGGCTCTGATGTGATCTAGAGCCTTCGAGGACACCCCCAGGGACTCAGACACATCCTCATTTTATAAAAGGCTGCTGGCTTTCTGCTCACAGCAAGACCAGGACACTGGGAGCTGTTGCTTCAAGGGGCAGATTCAGGCCTACAATGAGAGCTCTGCATTGCCGTTATTCCCTGGGGGGGGGCTCCCCATGCATTGGCCCTGCAAATACCGACTCCTGGGGACACTCGTCTTGGTTATGGTGGAGATGTGGCCAGTGACATCACCTGCGTCAGGCAGCCACTTGACTAGTCCTGCTTCTGCAATGAAGGGCAGACAGCTGTGCCCTGATGTCTTGCCCCCCCTCCTGGCCCCAAGAGTGGTCGCTTGCCTCTGTCCTTTCTCCACCCGTTCTCGCCACAGGGCTCGTCTTCCCTGTACCTCAATCTTTTCACAAGAGAGCACGGAATAAACTCATTCATCCCAAGGCACACATGGCAGATAAAGCAGTTGCTTCTTCCAGGTGAGTTGTAGTTTAAAGATAGGAAAGGCTTTAGGCAAAAAACTAAGTATTTAGTAGCAGAAAGTCAAGTGTCTGGGCGCTGGCTGGGAGAACATTCTGGGGCTGAAATGTGTGTACGTGTGTATGGGCACAACACAGGGATCCCGGAGTCCTGCCATAAGGGCACACACGCTGGGGCCCTGCCACCCGGTCTGCATTCCTTTCTGGGGCTTGGGGAAGGCTCAGCCTTCCTTGGAAGGTCATGACCACATGCTTGGGGCTCCAATCCCAGGAGCATGACCTGATGTGCCACAAGCCACCCACCCAGAGTGCCTTTCTCTGGGGAACAGGAGGGAAAACCGAGGCAGAGAATGTGCAATCGCATCATTCACTGGCGACTTCCTCTTCTTCCTCGTAAGAGTCTGTGCACCCTACAGTAGCTTCCCAGTCATCAGTGAGTCTTCACCACGGTTCCACAAGCTAGTAGTTTTTGACTCCATTGAAATTGCTCCGAGGAGCATGATTGGACTAAGTCACTCGCGAAAGAGAAGTGGCCCTGGGTAGCTTGTAGCAAGCGGCCCAGAAGACGCCGTGCAGAGACCACCTGTGGGCACCGAGCGTTTCCTGGTGACACAAAGATGTGTATTTTTGAGTTACATATTTTCATTTATACTTAGAGGGAAAATACAGTGTGAAGCCAGTAGTTTCAGGGATATTTTTGCTTAGGACAAAGCTAAAACAGGGTTTTAAAGGTCTGTCAATTTAAAGAAAAATACTATAGAAGTGGTTATTAGTGCAGGGATAGTGCAGAAATGTACAAGGCCGTGTCCAAGACTACAGAGTAAGCAGAAGTGCCAGGACCAGCCATGCACCGTGGTGCTTCCACAGCCTGGCCTGGGCCCCTTCTTGCGAAGGAAGTGCAGTTCAGCCTTTGCCTGGGGTGAGATCCTTGGACTCAGGTAGAACCCATGGCATTGAAGGAAACCTCCAAGCCCTTCCTGCTGGCAAGTGAGAATGCCATCTGTTTCTGGAGTCGCCTTCAGTGATGGGTTGGGAGGAGGCAGAGGGATTCAGGCAGTGACACCACCGTGACGCCATGGCTGGAGACAGACACAAGCACCAAGCCAGTTCCTGGCGCACGGAAGCAGACAGCAAGGCCTGCCTGACTGGCAGGCAGGGGCCTGCGGGCAGCTCTGCCCCCTGTGGTGTCCCCTGGGCCTTGGTCAAGTCTCCTGCCCCCTTCGAACCTGTTTCTCTATTTTTCAAATTAATTATATTTAGTAGACAAATAGATGTGTGTATTCACCATGTACAACATGACGTTTGGAACATATCCACATATGGAAGGGCCTCTGGAGCTAACATACGCATGGCTCACACACTTACCATGTTGGGATGAGAATGCGTCACGTCCATCTCAGTGACCTCCAGTCTCACACTGCCATAACTACAGTCACCAGCTGCCCACAGAGCTCATGTCTGCCTTCCAGCTAGAATTCTGTATCCTTGGCCTGACTTATCCTCAGCCCCCGCCCCTGCCAGCGCCTGGTAACTGGCGTTTTGCTCTCTGCGCCTGCGCTCCGACCTTCTCAACCCCACACCAAGTGAGAGCATGCAGTGTGTGGCTTTCCTGCCCGTTCGCGATTGTGAGGGCACACAGCCGTGGTGAGGGGTGACCCCTCTTCGGTGCACACGGCTCATCGTACAGCTCAGGGGCAGGCCACATGACACATAAAATCCCACCAGCATCAGCAAATGCTTACAGAGCAAACACCCACCTGCTCTCCCACCCCGCTGTAAGTTTGTCATCAGCTTCTTATTTTAAATAGAGCATTCCTGCAGGCACAGCTACACGATGGTCAGGCAGAAGGCTTAAGAAAGTAATAGGCTAAGCTCAAGCTGGTCAATAGGGATCATTTAAAAAATCTCAAATAACGTACTTCATGTTGGAGAAGGAATTCTGAATATGGAGAGCATCACCTCCCAGGACCCTCCACATCTTATTTCAGCCAACAGGGCAGCCATCTCCTCTTTGGAAGCTCTGAGCCGAAGATGAGCTGGACATGCCGCTTGATGTGTCAGCGCCACTGAGCTCTGCTTCCCGTGGCCTCTCTCCATCCACCTACATCGCCAAGCACAGGCACAGCCTCAGACGACAGCCATTGTGAGTGTTGGGCACCTGACTCCCACACAACTCCCGGGTTATGCTCCAGACACTGCCTGTTGGGGCGGCAAGATCATGAGTCTACACTTGAGAAGTTTCTGATCTTAATCTGCTGGTTAACAAGATGAGCACTGCTGGAAGGTGACACACAAAGAAACTGCAGCTTCCAAATGGGCAGAATACGGCCGAAAAGCAGAATTTCCTAGCGGAAAGCACGGAATCACGTCGGGCCAGACAGCCGCCCCATGGGCCGGAGTCACCCCTGAACCTGTATTATGCTGCAGAGACGGAGGCTCAGAAGGTTGCCAAGTGAGCAGTGTGTCATTGGGCCTCTGCTAAGCAAAGGTTATGTTTCTAAGCATGTCAGCTGAAGTCTTCTAGAATATTCACTTACAGAAGCCATCTTACTTCCTTATGCCAAGTAGGTCAGACTTGCACCCTCTAGTCTGGACATTTCAGCAGAGTGCAGTCTGTCTCTCGCCTACAATATCCGAGTTGGCATCTTTTTACAAGTCAGGGCGTGGAATTCGAGGCTTGTTCTGGGTAGTACTGCCAAACTCTCTTACCCTTCCTCACTCAGAGAAGTTCCTAGGTAAGTGATCTGGTTCTAAGAGTTACATCACTCAGACAGACTTGGAGCAGCCGCAAGACCAGGGCCCTGAGTGTGTTCCCTGTGCCTTGTCACTTCTGGTCAGCCAGCCTGGGCTGCTGTGTCATCAGGGAGATGCGGCAGCTGACAGTGGCACCCAGCAGTGTTCTCCGGCCCCTGCAGCATGACTGCCCTCTTCCCTCAGGGGCCAGGACACAACCCCTTGGCTACCCTGCCAAGACGGCCATGCGCCACACCAGTCTCTGGCCCAGAGGCGCATGCAGCAGGCTGGCCATGGCCGCGGTTCTTAGCATGGATGCTTATCGCAATGTGTCTTGTGGGTTCCCTGGATCAGGAACAGAGGCTGCTCACCGTGGGGCCCGCTTCGGGAGCCCGAAGGATGAAAAGAAGCCCGAGCCGCACGGCGTCCCCTTGCAAGTGTTTTGCCGGGGTCCCTCGGGGGGCAGAGGCAGGGCATGGCACCAGCAAGCATCCGCCTTTCTCCTCGAGACCCTCCCGGAGCCGTGACGGAGGAGGCTTCAGTGACGTGCCTTCGGCCCGTTTCCCTTGCACTCTCGCTCACTCCTTCCTCCGGGCCAAGGCCGCCCGTGTCTGTCTCCGGCCCCTGCCCTGCGCCACCGCCGGGTGCCCGGGCCTGTCGCCAACCCCGTCTTCTCGCCCTCCCTCACCCACGCCACTGCCTCCCCCCTTCCGCCATGAGCTGTTTCCGCCTTCTTTCCACACTATCGAATGCTGCCAGGTGAACCCTTCCCTCTCCAAGGAACCGCCTTCAACAGGCTCGGCCCCCAAGCGCACCTCCCGAAGTCGCCTCCTTCCAGAGGTGCTGCACTCCCAACTTCCAGCCATCTGCCCCTTTCTTCTTGAAGAAACAAACGGCGCCAACATCCCTTCCCATGGGGGCCCGGCGTGACCCTGCTGAAGCCATCACACACACATCACCTTCCCTCACGAAGAAAACGACCAGGACAGCCCCTGCGCCCGGCCTCCGAGGAAGGACGCTTCGGGGTACGTAAGCACTGCCCGCATCTCTCGGAGGGTTCTTCCTCCAGGGAAGTGAGCCATGGAGAGTCCAGGGAAGCATGCAAGGCCAGACACATTCTACTGTTTATTACACATAATACATTCTTAAATAAAAATGCGTCACATAACATTTTTGCATAGATATCTTACAATATACCAATTTAAAAAAGAATTATGAAACAGACCAGTAACAAAAATAAATTTTTTCTTCATTAATAATTTTGTAACATTAACATACCACCATCATATAATACAAATAATAGTTTTAAATCTTAAGACTTTTGTACAGCAAAAAAACTCGACAAAGTAATATATATATATATAAAAAGCTTAAAAAAAATAAAATGTCAAAGAAAGGCAGAACCGAGGGCTATACGACTGGGTACTTCCGTGATATATTATAAATACCAGAGAAGGCCTGAGAGAGTGTGGCCGGGGAGGCGGCAGGGCTGGGAGCGGGTCTCTCCAAACACACTTGTTAGACACATCTGGCAAAGGAAGCGGGTAGTGCAAAAACAAACATCTTCAAGCAACCGTCGAGGATCGTGGCGACCAGGAAGGAAGCTGTGGTGTGAGGGAGGGCGTGAGGGGGTGTGGGGGGGCTGGGCCCGTGGAAAGAAGGGGCATGGAAAACATTGAACATTGATCTCTGCCTCTGTGTTAGCCAGGAGATCTGGGCCACGACAGGTGCATGCTCCTCCCTGGAATGGAGAAGCGAAAGGTGAGGAGATGGAACCAAGTCTGGGCGAGGCAGGACACGCATGCTGGGAAGAAAACAAGGTGGCGAGAGGCGGCCAAGGAGCCCCGAGCCTCTGGGACTCAGGTCTGCGGAGGCTGTCGGCCTTCAGCCCAAAGGCCCAGGACCCGACGTCCCCTTGGTCCGCGACCCCCCCCGGGAAGAACTCCCGTATGGTTTCAAGGGTGTACTGGCAGCAGAGGCAACCACCCCCAAGGGAGATTAGGCACTGGCGGCTACTCCACTACGCAGCCGTTTCCTTCTGTGAAGGTATGACGGGGCATGTGCACGTCTGGGGGCACACACGGCCCTCATGTGCTGACCCGGGCCGGCCTGTGGCAGTGGGCAGAGCTGGACTCCCAGCCATTTATGGCGCCAAAGCTCACAGGGGGAGAAGCGGCATAACCAGTGCCAACACGGCCCAGATCCACCTCCCAACCTTGGAGAGGGAGCCCTGCTGGAAGGAGTGTCTTGCTTGGGACATGTGCTGGCCCAGGCCCTCTCGCTCCGTGTGACACTGCTTCCCGAGGACTCTTCCACAAGTGTACACCCCTGGAGAGCACAGCTCTGTGTAGGTGTGTGCACGAAAGGCAACGTCAGCTGTGTCTCTCCCACTTCCGGGACCCCCCAGGCACCCAGAGGAGACTCAAGAGTGAGAAGCAGGAGGACAGCTGGACCTCAGGCCACCGGCCCTGGGACACCAGCATCATCGACAAGCAGCTTCTGCTTCCTCCGTGCGTTCCTGCTGCTTGTGTCATGCGTCCCAAGAGCCTCGCCGAGAGGAGGCCATCAGAGGCACTGATGCATCTCAGGGCAGGCCCTCAAGCTTCCAAACCGAGACATCACCATGTTTACCGAAATGGAACCCAGACACCCGAATTCAAGGCCTCTCCCTGCCCCCACCCGCGCATGGTGGCCACTTCTGGAAAATGTAAGGGAAATCATCCAGAGCAGACTCCCATCAGGTTCTACTTGCTGAAGGCTCACTTTGGTGATGCTCTGGGTGCAAAACTGCAGCCAGAAATGTTGGCCCTCATGAGATTCCTTCTTTTTTAAAGAAACAACAAACCTGATTTCTGTAATTAAATGCATCGCATCTTTCTGACTTTCCCTCCTGCTTCCTCCAAAACAGCTCACGCAAAAGCAGAGACAAAGAACTTCCTGCTCCGTTTCACATCTTAAGAAGTGACTCCCATAGAGAAAACCATTGTGAACCATCACAACTAGCCACTGGGTTCTGCTGTTCCTGCCGTGGAGCTTCTCTCTTTGGGCCACAGGACACAGGCGTGAAGGCAGGAGGCCGTCTTCCCATGCCCTGAAGAGCCCCTGAAAGCCCCAAGGGTTTCCCCTTCGATGCAAACAGACACAGATCATCTGGAAAGTGTATCCCAAACTCAAGTCCTTAAAACATCTTCTCTGACGTAAAAGAAGATTTCCTAAAACGAGGCATCAGTTCTGCAGAACGTGCATGAGGTTGGCTGTCTTTTACCCTGTGATAATCAGGCGATCTCAGAGGCAGGAAGGGCACAGAGGTGCAAGAGGAGAAGATGCAAGAGGAGAACGTCTGTGGACTTGGCAGGAGATGTGTGTGGGTAGGAGGGCGGTCAGGGCGAAGCCCATCTCAGGGCCCCCAACACGTCCACAAACACAGTTCTGTCACAGAATCCGCACGCTCCTTTTCCAGAGTGCTCACCAACACCAGGCCGTGAGCTGGGCCCATGAGAAGGAGCAGGGCGGGAGGCCGGGACAGCCTTGGGATTTCAGGTTTCCATGTCTCTGTCTTGCCATCATGTGGTAGGAAAAAGAAGTGTGGCTTGAAGTTAAAAAAAATCATCAGTGGCTTAGAAACTCTTTCTCTACACGTCCAACTCAGGACAACCACAGAAACTCCAGGCCAGACTTTCCCTTTCAAATGTGGGCTCCGCAACTGAACTGAGAATGGGGTTTAATGTGCTTCCAATGTCCGTCAAAGCAGTTCTAAATAACTGGTCCCCTGGGAGTAAAACGCCTTCACGTCCTCAGAAACCCGTTTATCCGGGAGTTCTTGGCAACTATCTCCGCCATTTCAGAGGTGATGGACGCTTCGGCACAAACCCATTTCCAAGTGCTCAGGGCCGCCCCACCCCAAGGCCACCTGGTCGTGCTTGCAGACGCCAGTCCAGGCTGAAGAAGTGCAGTCTTCAACCTTCTGCCGAAGCCACAACCCTCGGGTCAGTACAGGCGAGGAGCAACTTGAGCAAGCACCGCCACGGACCTCAGTGCACCCGCCCTGGGAGGGGCCGCGCTGCCATGAGAGGGGATCAGAGCACTGGTCACTGCTGAGGACCACAGCCTGTTATGCCATGTTTCACTGAGACCACAGGGCTTCACAGCAGAAGCCCACAGGGAGCAGACAGCATGATTACTCTTTTGCATTGCTTGTTAGCTTCTTTTTAACAGATTTGCATTGGTCAGTCAAAAATAAAATCAAGTATTGTAAACCCTTAGCGATAGCATCTCGAGAGGCAAGAGCCGCTCCAGCCTGGGAGGTGATATTTGCAAATGGTGGTGGCCACGGCTTCCTGCCATCACGGGCATGTGTGTGTGTCCAAGCTGGAGGCTGCTGTGGGAGGAAATGGAAGGGACTGGGAGCTCATGCATTAAAGTCCCACCCAGGGTGCTGGCGGAAGGCGCTACCGGCTGGTGCAGCTGAGGCTCGAGGCCCCCCCACCTGCACTCCCACGTGATCCCCTCTGCGCCTGGATGGACTGGCCCACAGCGCACTCAAGCGCAGCCGAGAGCTACGAGATTGTCAGCAGGCAGTGCTCCAGAAATCGCTTCTAAGTCATGTCTACCCTCAAATCTTTGGAATAAGACTGATTTTTAAAATACCCTCCAACTAACATACACATAATTGTCTCTGGCAAACGAACAGATTTGTGTTTGTTTAGGGTGTTTTTTCTTTCTTTTTTTTGTTTTTTTTTTGTTTTTTGGTCTAAATTGAGAAAAGGAAAAAGAGAAAGAAAAGTCTAAGGGCCAGACCTGGAAATGCCCCCAGTGTCCCCTTGGCAGTTACAGCATTCGTGACAAGGAGGCTCTTCCGCTCTCTGGTGAGTAGTTTCAGCATTTCAGGGAAGATGAAAGTTGTGAGGGGCTGGAAGCCCAAGCGCCAAGGGCCACTGTCATACGCGTGACTGTGTTTCTTATGTTATGATCTGCTCTTAAAGTTCTGCATCCCAAGCATGTCAAGGGCGGCGCCTTAACAGTCGAGCGTCAACAGTCATGGGAGGGTGGAGGGGCCAGCTAGGGGGCCAAGCCACAGCCGCGTGGACCAAGGCCACTTCTGCTTTCAGACGGGTCTTGAAGGATGGTCCCAGAACATACAAAACATACAGTTTATCCTAACAGCCACCCTGCTTGCAAGCGTAGGCCATGTGATGGTCCTAAAGGCAGACTTTGGAGTTGAGGCCAGTGCCAGCCAGCCAAGAATGTGGGCAGAGGACAGGACAGTGTGCATGTGTGTGGTGTACCAGGAAGGACTGCAGACCTCCAGAGACAGCCTGCCGAGGGAATGAGGCCTCCTGGGGGCTCCAGGGTACAAGTCATGGTAGGCCAACCCCCTAAAAGAAAGAAACTTAGAGCCACGTCTCTCCTTCTAGACAGCCCACGAGATAAACATCCTAGCCCTCACCTTACACGCCAGCCCTTTCTTCCCAGCAGGGCATCTGAGTCACGTGTTGCAACACGTGGGCAGTGGGGTGCAGTGGACAGGAGGGAGACAGAATGATACTGGGTGGAGCCACGAGGCTGGGGAGGCATCCTCGGTGCTCCCCACTCCTGGAAAGAGTGGTATTTTTGGCTTTTTGTAGGTCACAACCCAGAGTTAGATTAAATACGCAGCTGCCCTCTGAGACCAGTGACATCTAAGCTGTGACAGGCTATGGGGTGGCGATGACACCCCACAAGACGGCTGTGGCCTCAGCTGAGGGCAGCACACCTCGAGGAGGTTGAGAGGACCGCAATGTCCTGTCTGGCCAGCTGCTCCGAGAAGGGACACCAGGTGCCAAGAGTCCTGGAGAGGGTTAATCCATGGAGAAAAGATACAACGCTTAAGCTTCCAGGTAAGCTTTTCAAGTTTTCATTAGCAAAAACGGAGAGGTTAAAAAGAAAAAAATCTAGCACTGGCAATAAGGTGAGGCTCAAGGGATATACTGTGACTTATCATCAAAGATTTCATTCTCTTGGCCACTTTTCAATCACGCTAGAAGTTTCCAGATCCCTAGTGCATATGGTGTGCAAGAGTCAAGGAGTAAGAAGAGAAAACTCCTCCTCTGAGAGTGGAGTCCAGAGAGCACAAGCTGGAAGGCGTCCAGGGTCATCTGCATCTACGGCTGCCAAGGCCACTGGGTGGCGTGGAAGAGGAACTGGAACCCACTGGTGGTTCTGTGAGGACGTCTGATGCACAGAATAGGAGGACATCTTGCACACGAAGACAAATCAACCAAGAGTTCGTTTGGACTACCAGACGGCATTTGGTTTTCTAGGTCACTTCCCAATGACTTAAGAAGGAACATCAGTGCTACAAATGCGCAGCCTTAAGATGCAGGAATCTCCTGCCCAGCTGCACTGGGAAGCCAGCTGGATGTGCGCCTGGGCCACCTGCCTCAGAGGCGTTGCCCCCTCTGCCTTCGTGGCCACAGTAGCAGGAACTCCGAGGTGCTGGCACAGTGGCCAGGCAACCTTGCTGCGCCATGGCTCCATCCCGGCTCCTTCCGTCTGGGGCGAGGTGTGGAGGGTGGCGTGCTGGGTGCAGTAGAGCTGAGTGCATGGCAGCGTGTGTGCGTGTGTGCAGAGGTTGCTGGCGAGAACCTTCTGCGAGGCAATGGGTCCTCCGGCATCCAGCCCCTCTCATGGCATTTTCTCCAGACGCCAGCTGGTGCCACAGAGGCTCCGGCCTTGGGACTTAGATGTGTCTCTTCATGTGGAGGGCCAGATGGTCGGACCTGGAAAAACACCTAGGAGATAGACAACACAACATCAGCAAGGCCAGGGATCGCTCCGGAGTCCCCCACTCCTCAGGCAGCGAAAGACAGACAGCACACGTGTGCTGAGAAGCAGGCTGGCAGTGGAGGGTATGTGCAAGGGCTGGGCAGCTTGGGCCACACCCCAGCTCTTCTAGTAGCTGGGCGATTGAGCACGGGATCTCTCTGTGTCTGGATTCTTGGTCAACTGTGTGGGAGCGACTGCAGTGCCAACCTCAGGGGGCTGTGAGGACGACAGGAGACGCCCTGTAAGGCACGCAGTGCACTGCCTGGCACACAGCAAGAGCTCAGTGCTGCTGACCATCACCATCGTAACCATGATTGTTAAAGAGGAAAAGAATGCACCGGCGCTTTGGCAACCAGGCAGTGCCCTGTGTACTGTGGACACGATAAAGAGGAGTCAATCTGTGCCCTCGAGTGGCAGAACTCTGGCAAGTCAACACCCAGATCCCAACCCTGAGCTTCACAGCAGGAAGGAGCCCAGAAACACTGCCTATGGCACTTCGGTACAGACACTCCGTGAAGTCAAAAGAGAAGAAAGGAGGAGGGCGCTTGTGGTACTGAGTGTGTGCTGACACGTGGGTGCTGTGCTCAATTCCCCAGCGTGGCCCAGAGCTGCCTCAGCAACCCTCTGTGGCAAGTGTTCTCACCCAGGCATGGGCATGTGTGCAAGGAAACTGACATGGCTAGTGAGTGACAGGCTTGGGTCAGGCCTCAGGTAGCTCCTGGAAGCCAGGCCCACAACTGTGTGGACTCCTTGGCTTCAGAGTGGATGTGGGGTGCCTTCCTCACCCCTCCCTCAACTCAGCAGTTGATACCTTCGGGGCTGCACACCTGCACACCTGCACCCGTGGGCTGACCCTGCTCCTTAGACAACGTCGTGGCCACAGTCATCTGCTAGTGACAGTCACATGACCTATCAAGGCCAGGGAGCACTAGCACTGGGGGGCCTGCCGAGACAACAGGAAGAAAGCGGCTCTCTCCACGGGGCATGCTGAGCTGCTGAGACCGAAGCCTGGGGCTGCTGGTGTCCACACTGCTACCGCAGGAAGGCGCCCCATGAGAATGATGCCAACAAGGAAAGGGGATCTGGGGCACAAGAAGAGACAGTCCTGACAACAGCATGCGAGAGCCTGGATCCAGTCAAGCCTGAAGACACCTCTCCTCCTGCTGTTCTAGTTACCTGAGCTCACAAATGCCCTCTGCAGCCAACACCAGTCTTGGGCATCCACATCTTGGAGCGCCCAGTGCACTCCGCAGCCTGCAACCGAGGGTCTGGGGAGACTCAGAGAAGCCAGCACGCACGACAGCGGCCACTCTCAGCTCCATCCATGGGTGGATGCCCTCCTGCTGGGCCCTCCTCCCGCCTGAGAGAGCGCGCCCAGGCCCCTCCAGTCCCACACCTCTGCTAGGACAGGGCCAGCGTCCCTGGTCAGCTCAGCGGGCTTCCTGTCCAGTCAAGACCTCCCGGCGTTCGTTCACGCCTGAAACAGCCGGGCAGAAAACCCGCCTCCCCCCTGAGCGCAACAGCCTCCCACCCCCTGTCTGCGTCCATTCCTGAAGTGTGTTCTGTGCCGGACAGAACCAGAGAAAGGCAGGGGATGGGGCAGGGGTGAGACGGAAACCATGTCAGCGTGGGGGAAGCACGGCAGAAGCACGCCAGCCCAGCACTACGCTGGACAAGAACCATTCCCGTCACCCCACTCGGCTCAGGCCTGACCTGTTCTGGCCAAGACACGTGAACGATCCTTAGAGACACCTCTAAAGGGATCTGACGTGCCACCAAGCAGCGTCAGTGAGTCTCTACTCCATGTCACGGGCACACCGCGAAAGCAATGGAGCCTGCAGGGACTTCGGTGGGACTGGCTAACCCTGACCTGTCCTGAGGGCACACACACAATGGCCGGCCGCTGCCTCCGTCCCTTCCTTCCTGCCTGCCTTCCTGGCCCCCTTGACCTTCTTCCCCTCCTTCCTTTATCCCAACCACCTAGAAGAAGATCCAAGTTAGGAAGTTCTCTCTGCAGGTATTTGTAAACTTTCAAATTCTCACAAGAACCCTCTGAAGAAGGTGCCATCCTATCTCCACTGTCCCATGAGGCATTCATTGGAGAGAGGCCAGCCAAGATCTGAACCCAGGTCATCTGATTCCAGAGTTGGTGCTCTTGGCCACCTCTGCTTTACCGGCTGAGGAGAAAGCAGAGCTGGGCTAGCAATTTTAGGATCCTGTGGAAGACAGAACCGCCCCTCCCCAAATGTCCTAAAACACTCTGTGTTTGGTTACATGGAAAAGGAGTAAGGTTGTGGATGGAATAAATTTACTAATCGGCTGATCTTCAATAGGGAGGTCATCCTGGATTATCTGGTTGGGTCTAATGCCATCACAAAGGTCCTTAATGATAAAAGAGGGAACTGTAAGAGAGACCCAGAGATGTCAGCATGAGAAGAACTCAAAGGTTCTGATGATGGAGGGATGGGGCCAGAAAGACACAAAAGCTCTGATGATGGGTGATGGAGCCATGTGCAGGACTCAGTGGCTCTGATGATGAAGAAGGGGCACCATAAGCCAGGGACTGCAGTAGCCTCTCGAAGCTGGAAAACGCAGAGAGACAGATACTTCCCCAGAGCCTCCAGAAAAGAATGCGGCCTTTCTTTGAGCCCAGTGAGGCTTAGGCTGGGCGTCTAGCCTACAGATCGTACGATAATAAACTTGTAGAGAAACATGATGCTAAATTTGTGGCAAGTGATCACAGCAGCAAATAGAAATGTTACCTAGAGGCCAAGCTGCTCAAGCCCGAGCAGTAAGTACCTGCAGAGTGCCCGTGAGAAAGCAGCAGCACGCACAGAGGAGCTCTGCCTATCCAAGAGAGGACACGAGCCGCGAGGCCCGAGAAGTGAAGACAAGCCCTGGCAGTGACTCAACCCTTCTCCTTGCCCTTCTGCATCCTGGTGACTTTCAGGAAGTCAGTATTCTTGACCTAGAACTTCATTTGAAAGAACCATTCAGTAGCGCATGTGTCTGACTTTTGCCTTGCCTTTACCAGTTGCTGGTATCTGGCCATATAGACACAAGCATCTGCCTTTGTCCTTCAAGTCCTTTTGGGGGAAAAAAGTGGAAAAAGCAAACCCAATTTTTAACATGTAATATCATGCAACTACACCCCTACAGAATCAAGTGAGCATCAATATTTGTTCAAATTCTAGAAAATATGTGATGCTTGGAATTAGACCAGATCCCTCACAATTGAGGTTCTCATTTACATTCAATACTGCAGCGAGAAACTGTCATGACTAATTTATAATTACTTACTGAATTCCACATAGGAACAGTAAAAGGCAGCAGGTAAACGTGGTATCCAGAAATGCAGAATCACAACATTTGAAGGATAACACACCCCTGAAGGTTTATACAACCAAGCAGCAGCCAGATGACCCTAAACAAGATGGTCCTTAAAGACTGAGATTTCTACATAGTGAGGAACTAGCCATTTCTCCTAGGGAAAGGCACACTAGAGTCATGCAGGTCCTGGGCCAGCAGCAATCCTCCAGGGGACCAAAGGGCTAAGCCGCCTACAAGTGGGCTGGATCAAAATGCCTCCTCCACATTGCCTGAGATGAGGACACACGACACCAACTGCAGTCTCGGTGACAGCAGCTAAGCAGAAGGGCGATGGTCTGCCTGTGCCCCCAGTGAAAACCAAGTCCCGGGTGCAGCACATCTGCAGCCCCGCTGGCACCAGCTGCTCATTGTAACTCACTGCCTCCACTCTGACCCTAACTGCAGGGCGCAGGCCGCACATTCAGGCATGCGGAGGTGAGTCAGGCATATGAGACCCCAGTGTCCTGGCCCCACCCATCTCCACCTCTGAGAAGGCACAGATACAAAGCAATGGGGCTGTTTTGTGTGGAGAAAGTCCAGCAGGCGAGAGGACACCCAAAGCTGACACCCACCTACGGATGTGGAGCTTGCAGGAACACTGGATGTGTCGCTGGATGTGTCGTGTCACCACGGCCCTTGCAAAGGCAGTGACTGCTGTCCAGCTTAGCCACATGGCCACATGAGAATATGAGCCCACTGTAGCCAGATCTGACTTTCCCAGGCAAAGCCAGAAATGCACTTTTTTGTGTGATATTTAACAACTTTACATGTTGGTCAGAAACCCCTCAAAAAGTCAGGGAATTTTTAACTACCCTGGAGGCAAAATACAAGCAAAGCTAGACCTCGTATGTGCTTAAGGAAGGAAGTCCAAGCCCTATTCGGCTTCCAAACATGGCAGCTGGGCTGCTTGCTGTCAGGGGCAAGAGACGGGGCAAGAGACAGCGCTCGCGCACGCCGCCACATCGACAGGGCATGGCGCCCTGCCGAGGCCGCAGATGCCCTCTGTGCTGAAGGTAAACATCCACAAGATGCCAGCTCCCAGGCACCCCAGGCCATCCTTCCTTGGCCCTGGGGCCACTCCAGATCCCCACACCACCTCCCTGGCCTGGCTATTCTTAGCACAGTTGCTGCAGCCGAACACAAGTTCTTCTGTCAGCAGCCCAGAGAGCCCAACCCCATGCTCGGCTCTGTGGAGAAAGCACTGCTGGCCTACATCCCAGGGCTCTGAGAGCCTCACTCCCTCCAAGGAGCAGGCCGCAGACTTTGCAGCATCTGCTCAGCACGTTTCTAGCTCCAGAAATCGTGATGCCTTTGGATGGAGCCCACAGAGCAAAGGGCTGAGTTGCCCATCTCCCTCACTGTAACCTTTCCCTCACCCCAGAGGGAAATTTGTAATTTCCCCACAAGTCACACAAACAGCCAATTTCATTCTCACAAACAAATGCCGCAGGGCTGCAGACTCCTCAGCAAGTCAGCTGATGTGAAGAGTGAATCTGAGCTCTGAAAGTGTCCCCTAGTGACTCTGTCCACTCACAAGCACTGCAGTAACCCACAGTGCTCCCAGCCTCCAAGCCACGGTCCCACACACTTTGGAGCGGGGGCTGGTCCAGCTTCCGACCAGCTGACAACTCAAAGAGGACTCCTCTGGGCCCAGCTGACAGAATGGACCGCCCTCCCTCCCCAGCCATGGGCAGCCGCCATCTGCAAGTTCTCTATCAGCCAACGAGAGAGAGATGGGAGCTGAAGGAAGCCGGGAGACAGGAACACCACGGGGCATGCGCTGCAGACCACAGCCCATTCACCTACGCCCAGGGGACTCCAGCAATGGGGTGGAGATTAAACAACGACCAGCATTCTGGGACAGCAGAACAGAGTTCCGAGGGACAGGACACATGGGCCACGTGGCGTGTGCTTCCACAGTCCTGGGTAGGACGCTCTCGCCAGGCTCCAGGAGGCATGGGGTTTTTATTTAGTGGTTGAAAATTAAGAGGAAAATAGCTTCTTCAGGAAAAAAGGGAAAAAGAAGGAAGAACATAACCACTCTTCTGTGAACATCTCAAGGGAACACCAGGCCAACGTGGCCACCCACGAGGCTCGGGCACGCTGTTCTGTCCCCACATAGACAACACAACCCCTGAAGAGGCCTGGTGGGAGGGAGGTATGGGCACAGGGACTGGGGCAGGGGACACAGGCTATCATGCTTCCTCTGGAGAAGAGTCCAGCCCTGCTGCTGTCCTGTGAGCAGGGACCCTGAGGCTCTCCGGGCTTTTATCATATTAGAGGTATTTTTCTCATCATGACCGAGACCTTTAGTATTACATTAAAAATTTTCTTAAGCTTCCTTTGAAACACAGAAATGGGATTAGAGGGATAGCACTCTCAGACGCAAGCCCACTATCTGATTATGTCTCAGCCGAATCCTGCCTTCGCCTTGGCCTGCAGAGTCTCCATTTCGGGGTGACTGGCTGGTAATGCCAGGCCTGTCAGATGCTATTACTTGGCTAGAGTCTGCGGCTCCTGCTTTCTTCCACCAGCAAACGCTGAAGGCTTGGACTTAAGTGGCGGGACGAGGCACCCAGGCCTCGTCTGCGCCTGGCCCCGTTTTCAAGGAAGAAAGAATGACTAGGGCCCGGAGAATAGGTGTGCTCTCCAGTGACACCTCAGAGGAGGGCCTCGGGGCCAGTCTCCTTCCAGAGCAGCCTCTGCACCCCACATGGCTGAAGATGAGGGAACAGAGTGCGAGGCTGGTGAGCTCAGAGGGTGCGGCCACAGGTGACAGCTCTCTGCCCACCACTTCCACCTCACCCTACAACTGCTGCGTCTCCCCCAGGTGGGAGCCAGGCTGGCTGGCGCCCAGCAACACAGCTTGTGGCTTCGTCAACGCCCGAGCACTGAACTGAGAGTCCACACTACGTCCTGACAACCCGCACAGGGCTGCTCCCTCGCTGCCTTCTCCGCTCCCAGGCTGGGGTCTGTCCACAAGCCCCTGCGTCACCCACCCTCCAGCCCATATCACCTCCCCGGCAGCAAGCCCCCCTCTTTACCTGTCGCAGTGGTTGCATTTGAAGGGCTTCGCACCTGTGTGTTTCCTGTAGTGCCTCGTGAGTTCATCACTCCGTGCAAAACGCCACTCGCACCCCTCCCAGGAGCACTTGTAAGGCTTCTCACCTGCAAGAGGAGATGGAGGCCAGGTCAGCAGCAGCACCAGGCCCTGCCCTGCCGGGTATATCGCGGGCTCAGTCTCGTCCACTCCTAAAACATCTCCTGACACAGGACGCCACTTCTCCCCAAGCCTCCTGGAGTCCTGCTTGCAAAGGCGGCTGCCCAAGACCCTTGAGCCCGGAACGGTCACGCTTCCCCAGAGCTGGAGCCCTCCTCGCCCTGCCTGGGAACCACTCTTATCTACCCTCTGGAGCACTTCAACTCCATGGTCCAGGCAGAAAGGAAGTGTGCTATTTTCATCTGAACCACAAATGCTTCTAATTCTATTTCCTTCAGAATCTACAGCAATTTTCTACTTCAGGCTTGCCTCCCTCTCTCCTGCTATACATGGCCGCACAGCCGACGGGTAGGGAGCTACACAGGCTGCCAGAGCTGTAGCTCCTTCCAGCAAATAAACAACACACAGCCAGGAGAAAGGACCACATCTGGGTGCGAGACAATCACCTGGCCACTCTAGCACTTGTGGAAAATACTGTCCCCAAAGTCCAGGTAGGAAACTCATTACTTAATGACTCCAGAGTGTTCATGAGACAGCAATATATATTGTTACAAAATATGTTAAACCTTGTAGAGCAAGGTTTTAGCCACAAGAAACCCTTTATGAGCATGAACTCCACACCCTTGTGCTCAAGTGCCCTTGGCTAGGGAAGGCAGATGGTGGATCAAGGAGAGATGGTAAATGACTCTGCCTTAGACTTTTTTAACCCATCATGTCTGTCATCAAACATGACAAATATTTACCTTTCCAACTGTAGAGTGGACTGGTTCTAATTACAAAGAAAATAAGCTCTGGAGCCCTATACACTCAGGAAATGGCACTCCAGTGTCTGTCCTGAGAGGCAGGCGAGTGGTGGTGAAGAACCTTGAAGCCCCCGCCGGGGTTGGGGTCCCAGGCCTACCTGGAACTGTCTGGCCTCAGGCAAGCTAGCACCCCTCTCCATGTCTGTCTTCTTGGAGATAGTCATGTATGGACCTCAAGGTCTGGAGGAGCTGAATTATACACATGTGCATCCTGTGTTAGTAGGACATGTCTAGCACATACAAGATCACACAGCTGGTATCATCCACTGCCAGCTCCTAGCTCCAGGGTCCCCAGGCTCCAGAGTTCTGTGACTGTCCCACTGTGTCCCATTTTCAACAGCGACACCTCCAGAGGTGGCTTAATGGGAGAAAACGCCCAGGTACCTGCTTGACCTACTTCTTCATTCCACCCCGCCTCCCTCCACGCCCAACTACAAAGCACCTCCAAGTCTCCATCTGTCTCACCCAGAGACGCCTGAACATTTTATTTCATTAAATGCTGCCCTTGGGAGATGCTGTTCTGAAGGCACCACAGAGAAGAGGCATGAGACTTGGGCGTTCTTCTAAGTGGACTGAGGAGACATGCCAGAGGCTGCCGGCATGGGAGGAAGCCTTCAGTTCTGGAAACCAGGACAAGAAAAGAGTCACTGAACATGTGTCAAGGTCACCTTTGGCTCCCGCAAGCTAGAAATTTAGAAATTTAGAAGACAGGTGTCGGCTGAAGAGGGGGCAGCCGTGGGGGTGTCACCCGGGATCTTGCTCAGGCAGGCCCTTGGCCTTGGTGCCCCTGTCTGTTAAATGGGGGTGCGCTTACCACAGAGCCATGCCTATTGTGAGGTTTGCATAAGCTGTGAGGAGACAGGTCTGGGCCTCGCACGTGGCCATCTTCAGGCCTTCTCACTTCCTTACCATCCGTGTCTGCAGAGGCCACAGGGGACGGCTATAACCTGCTGTCAGTAAAACCCTTCAGAGGTCACAGCCCCAGAAGGCCAAGCCTGGAGTCCCTCTGGCAGGTGAGAGCTCTTTATGTTTGAAATATTTTCTCAGTATATGGATGGAAAGTGTTCTTTAGGACTGCTCTGAGGGAGGGCGTATAGATAGGAAGAGGAGAAACCCTGTGCCCTGTGGAGGGGCACGCTGTCATCATTCTTTAATGCTGCTGATCACGTACCAGCTGTTTTTCCAGGGGACACTGGCACAAACAAAGGAAGGGGAATGAGTCACTCACACGCCCTCTGCCCCCAAGGCTTCAGATAGTGGGAGGTCCTGGAACCTGGGGCCCAGCACACCCCAAAAGCAACAAGGCTCTGAGGAAATCAATCTACAAAACAAGCAGAGGTAGTCAGTCCCAGAATCAATACCACAGCTGAACCAATGTCCACCACAGGCTGCCACACTGAAGGACAGGGGAAAGTTGGAAAAAAAGGAGCCTGGACATCTTCAGGCTTTTTTTTTTTTTTTTCATTTCAAAATGTGTGGTTTTCCTCTCGCTGAACTCCTCTAACTAGTTTTACTTTGTTTTATTTTGAGGAACAGTTTAGCTATTTCCCAACAAATGGTGAGGCCTCTTCCTTAATCCAAGGCACAAGCCGCTGTCCTACCCGGGAGCGATCTTGGCGTCCTGGTGGCTACATGCACGTGTGAGAACAGAGGCAGCTGGATGTGGCTCTGCACTCCATCAGCCAGCATGGCTTCGGGCTGTGGAAACTGCATAAACAAGACTGAGCCCCGCTGCCACAAGCACGCCAGAGGATGGGGCCATCAACACCGCTCCATGTCTGGCTGGTTCCCGGCACGCTGCCATGTCTGCAAATACTCACTGATAAGAAATGCAAGACAATCAAGAAGGCCAAGGGAAGGCGCCCTGCCCTGCCTGCAGCAGGCGGGCTCAGGCGTCAGGGGGCAGAAGCACGACTGAGAATCGGGACTCCAGCTTTGTAGTTAGGGCACACGAATTGCGGGGTGGACTGGCCTCATTCCCAGGCTCTCTACCCACTTCCACAAGCCAAGTGCTCCTCGAAAGGCAGGGTGGTGGCACTCTTCTGCCAGTACTTTCCGCACGGCCTGCATCTCTCTAGATACCAACAGTACGGCTGGGTCTGGGGGCTGGGCCCGTCCCTAGCCACGATACATTTCTCTCGTCCTAACAGCCCGCCTGGCAACCTCTGCTCATTTTGTTAAAGGCTTAGGCATCTTTTTTTCTAAAAGAATTTCTTTTCCTTACGTGAAAAAAGAAGAACGGCTCTTTCTTTATAAACAAGAAACAGAGCAAGAGAGCAAGAGAGAGAGAGAGAGAGACAGAGAGACAGAGAGACAGAGACAGAGAGAGGGTCTGGAGAGGATAAATCAGGAGGAGAGACAGACAAGAGAATAAGACAGAGAGAGAAAGAGAGACAGAAAGAGAAAGAGAGAGAGAGAGAAAGACAGAGAGACAGAGAGAAACAGAAAGAAAGAGAGACAGAGAGAGAGAAAGAGAGAGAGAGAGGAGAAAGGGGTGCTGGGGAGGAGCACGCCGTTGGCGCCACCTGGAGCAGGCCTCAGGAAGAGCTGCCTACCTACCTGCCTCACTGTCCCTCTCTTCCCCTCGCCTTCTCTCCTTCCTCCACCTGGATACTTCTCCTAGCTACAAAAACATCCCCACTGGGATCCCACAGCTCTCGGAAGCACAAATGCTCAGCGAAGTCCACGGGAGACAGGTGGGCAGAAGAGCCTGAAAGGGAGGACTCCAGTCCAGAGGGTGCACGTAGACGGAGGTGGGTGCATGGACAGAGGCAGCGTGTGGACGGAGGGGGCACACGGACGGAGGCGGCACTGATGGAGGGAGTGTGAGGACGGAGGCGGTGCGTGGATGGAGACAGGTATGTGGACCGAGGTGGGCATGTGGACCGAGGCGGTACACAGACAGAGGCAGGCGTGTCACGCAGGGGGGAGCAGCCCACGGACACAGGCGTATGGACAGGGCTCTGCGTGGATGGAGGTGGGCACGCCACACAGGGGGCAGTGTGCGATGGAGCACGTGGATGCAGGCACTGCGTGAGGGAGCGGGCACGTGGATGCAGCAGGCATGTCGATGGAGGGGCGTGTTAGCAGACACTGAGTGGGCAAGCGGGCACGTGGGCGGAGGCACTGCGAGGACGGAGGAGGTGCGTGGATGGAGGCATCGCACAGGGAGGCTGGGTGGCAGCGCAGGGCACCAGAGGCGAGGATGACCTCAGGACTCCTGAACTTTAGGGCAAACATCCAGAGCCACTTTTCCTGTTTGGCAACAACCCCAGGGCCCTTGCTTCCCTCTGGAGTTCAGGCTTCCTCTGTGGTGCGAGCAGTTCTAACGAAGTGTGAACAGATCTGTTGCCAGATGAGGGTCCTTCAGGATAACCAACCATGCTTGAAAAACACCACTGACATCTAGCGAGGATAAATCATGGCAAGAATTCATGTCTCCCACAAAAGGGCCTGAAACAGAAAGCAGTCCAACTGGGTGGCATTTGTGAGCTTCCTACAGGGTCACTCTCCCTGTGTTGTGAACATCTGAGTTGACGGATAAGAAAACTCTGTCACAAACACGTGCTGAGCATCTCGAACATATGTAGACATCGTCATGAACTGTGTAAGTGGACAACATCCTAATATATTAGACTATTATGAAACACACATTCGATAGGACAACTGAAGGGAACGAGGTGAACAAGACATAAACAGAAACCACACACTGTCCTCTCACCACAGTAAGGCTGGGCGGCCCCACCCCGCCCACAGCCCTGGCTGCAGGATGAGTAGGAACCCCAGGCTCAGCCTCTTATGCCTGAGCTTCCATTCCTGGCTGGCAGCCAGAGCTACCCTTACAGGGGGCCTTAATCTGTACATTTCCATATAAATGGCTCCTTTGGCATCCACTGGCTTTCATGCATTTAAAAACATTATTCTGCAAAGGTTCCACTGGCTGCACCAGACCACCAAGACATCCATGACCTAAAAAAAGGTTAAGGTGAGGCAAGAACTCATGTTCTCAGGCTGGCATCCTCAGAATGGAAGTCAAAAGCCCAGGAGGGGCCACAGTAGAGTCTGCGGGGTCTGGGCCCGCTGCATTTCCAGGCCCATCCGCCACCTCCCCCCCGATTCCACACTGCTCCTGCCTCAGGACCTTGGCACCTGCTACTCCTCCTGCCTGGTGTCTCCTGCTTCCTCACTCCTCAGGTCTCTGCTCACTCCTCTGTGAGACACAGATTCCGCCACGCTCCCCACAGCACCCAGTCACTTTGAAACAGGACTGCACACAGCCTGCGTGCTACTGTCTGTTCCCCCAGATCATGAGGTCCATGCAGACATCCGTTCTATCCGCTGCGCCTCTAGTAGCATAAGCAGTGCCTGGCTCAACCCCGCTGAATAAATTCTTCCAGCGAACGTAAGAAAGCATGCTGACTTGCGGCAGGGACAGGGTGGGACATCCATGTGCGCACCACTCCCTTGCCTTCCAGGGAACTGGCTGAAGGGCAGAAGTGTTGCTTGGTTGTTTAAACCTGACCCCCTCTGACAGGGACTCAAGCTGGTACCCCAAACGAGCAATTTCTTCACCATCAGAGATCATGTTCTTCTTCCCTACCTCTGGAGCCTGACAGAGGAGGATCCTGAGACCCTTCCTAAAGTTTCGTCTCACCAGCGGGGTCTTGGCCTCCCCGGCAACACCCCTCTGAGAAGCGAAGCGCGCCATTTCATAAAGCTTGTTTGTAGGGGTTCTCTCCGAAGATGCACTGGAGAAGAAAATCTAAGTGAAATGCCAAACTCGCCATGCTATAAAGCTGCTTTAAGGCAGAGACTGCAGCCTAAAGCATGAACATGTGACCAAATCGTACACTCACGGTGTAAAAGTTTCTTGAAAGTAAACATTGCTAATACAAATGTTCTGTATCCATTTCCTGTCTGCAAAATGTCAAATTCCTAATCCAAGTCCTAAAGAGAACAGGACTTTGACACGTCCAGATTTCTGTGAAAACTAATTTTACTTTATTTACTTATTTTCCTTTTATTTATTTTTTTAAAACACTCTAGGTATCTGGGCATGCCAAGGACCTAGTCTCTTCGGAATTTAGATAAGGACTTGGGAAATTTTCAGATCAGGAAATCGAAAAGCCAACTGGGAAGG
This sequence comes from Carlito syrichta, assembly GCF_000164805.1. NCBI lineage: Eukaryota > Metazoa > Chordata > Mammalia > Primates > Tarsiidae > Carlito > Carlito syrichta. The sequence goes on from NW_007249115.1 coordinate 159,594, forward strand.
AGGAAGAATACTTGTGACCGGTTTATGCTGCCAAATAAAAGTCCAGGAGAAACTGGCAAAGCCCCGTCGACGGCTTCACACCACACAGCTAGGAACAAAGACACCAAGAAAAGAGAAAACCACTCACTTACTCACAGACACCCCTGAGGCAGAGCAGGACCCTCACTCCACAGTGGCCAGGGCACTCTCAGGGTGCAGGTGCGGCAACTAAGAATACCCGTCAAACTGCCATGACAACTTGGGAACACTGGCCTGGAGACCCACTTAGGCTCCAGCTGAGTCTTAAAGATTTCCTTGTTTCAAGGTTTTGGGCTTAGCAAGTTGACAAGACAAGGGCTTTATTTTCTAGAAATTCCAAAGCACTAACAACAGCTCCTAACACTTGGGCCCCATGTAGACGCATCACCCATCACTTGCTCACCCAAAGGCTGGCCGGGCACTGGTACCTGAGAGATCGAGTCACATCATGCACCTGTCTCTCCACAGAGACGCAGAGAGCTACCTGTTTACCTTTATTCTCAAAACAGTGACTCAAACAATAATGAGCCAGGTTGGATTGAGTCACAGCTGGGTCACCAGTTGAAGAGGTTTGTTTGAAAAGCTATAAACTGCCCGGGCTCGGTGGCTCAGCCTGTCATCCCAGCACTTTGGGAGGCCAAGGCGAGTAGACTGCCTGAGCCCATGGGTTCAGGACCAGACTGGGTAACTTGGCGAGTCCTCGTCTCTACAATAAATTTTTAAAAATTAGCCAGTCGTGGTAGTGGGTGGCTGTAATTCCCGCTACTTGGAAGGCTGAGGCGAAAGGATCACTGGAGCCCAGCATGTCGACGCTGGGGTGGTCGTGAGCATACCACTGCACTCCAGCCTGGGCGACAGAGCGAGACTCCAACTCTAAACCAAAATTTAGGCCATGCCCTCTGTGAGACACACCTTCGGCCCCCGGACCAGAGAGGGTCAGAAAAGAGTCTGGCTTCATCCTGCAACAAGGACACTGGAGTCCAACAGGGCAGCCACCAGCTGTGTGTGGCTGTAGGCATTTAACATGCGCTAGTGCAACCAAAGAACTGAACTTCTAATTTAGCTTTAATTAGTTAAGAGCAAGCTTAAAAACGGGAGTGGTGTGTGGCTTCCTCTGGCAGTAGGGCCTGGGACCTTCGCCCCCAAAATGTGAGCATCTGGACTAAGACGCGCAGGAGGCTGCAGCACACACCAGACTCAGACGTAGTCTCAGCGAGAATGGAAGATGTTCAGTCTATCTGTTTGGATTTCATACTGAGATGATCGTATCTTAGATATATCAGTCTAAGTGAAATGTACTATTAAAATCAATCTTACCTGTTTCTTTCACTCTCTTAAAAAAGTGAGCTTACTAGAAAATCCACAGCTACATATGTGGCCTGCATATATTTCTACTTTGGACTGTCCTGGTTTGAAATCTGCTTACTCTGTAGAGGCCGGACATGAACTCAAGCACAAGGCTCCGCCTTCCTGTTTTCCCCATGACAAGTGGCTACAACACCAGGGTTCCCCTTCCACATTCCCGCCCTTGGAAGAGAATCTCTCAGACCAAAGTCTTCACTCTTCACTGAGAAGAAATTAGGGAGGAAGAATCCCAAGTCCAATGGGCCCCTCTGGATCCCAGCTCTGCACTAGGGAGGAAGGACCTCAGGTCCAGCGGGACCCTTTGTGGATCTCAGCTCCCCACTACAGAGGAAAGATTCCAAGTCCAACAGGTTCCCTCTGTGGACTCTCAGCTCAATGCTGTCTGCTTCATTCTCACCACTCCCAACCTCACTGCTTCCATCCTGAGGGTCTCAGGTGGTGCAACCGCCACCATCCCCCACTCTTAGAGGGCTCCCCTCCTGTGGTCGCATCAGGATCACCTGAGGCCTCTGCTAAACAGGCGGATTTTTAGCTCCCATCTCAGACCTTCTAGTCAGAGTCTGATTTTGGAGGCTGTGCGTGGGGTCAGCAATTGAGGAGAGGACTTAGAAGACGAGAGAGGAAGGAGTTAACTAGATACCAAGGAAGAAAGCTCATCAGGGCTGGTGAACCATGCATGCAGAGAGCCTCAGAGTAGAAGCAGTTTGCAGCTATGAGGATGGTCACTAAACCACAAGGCTCAGTTAGTGAAGAGGCCTCTGGTCTCCAACCCCCCAAAAAACTTAATGGCATGGTGGAGTCTTTCCTTAGCCAGGATGAAAACTGCAGGAGGGCGGGAGCCACACTTGCCTTGCTCTCAGCTGTATGGAAAGGTGGGTAGCACAGACTCGCGCTGAGGGGAAGAGGGCTGAGGGAGTCTTAAACATCTCTTCCCCTGCAGGCATCTCCTGCCATGGCAGCCCTCTAGGACAGTGCTTCTCCAATCCTAGCTTGTGCTACAATCGCCTGCAGGCTTGGTGAACCACAGGGAGTAGAGTTTACTCGGTGGGTTCTGACTCATTTAAGTCTGATCACCGGGAGGGCCCGAGCATCTGCATCTTACAAACTCTCAGGTGAACTGAGGTCCAGAGACCACGTTTCAGCACCAGTGCTCTAGCAGGAAGAGTGACGTGTCTTTACAAGACAGGTGACTCCAGGTCCGGCTCGGCAATGTGGCAGCGACGTGGCCTGGTAGAGGCAGTGGCCTTCTTTGGGAAGTATGGCTCTTACCTGTGTGCGGAAGGAATTTTTAAAATGTGCCCTGCTTCCCCTATCGTTATGAAGATACCATGGGACCTAGTACACGAAGGTGCTTGGCCAATCACAAAATGAGTGGAAGGCGTTCTTTTGATGGTGGTGATGTCAGAGGTTGTCTACAGTCATACAGGAGACCCATGAGGTTTTGGGTTCATGGAGCTCCATCACCTGCACATACCGGGCAACGGCACTGGCTTCTCTATGGACAGATGCAGGAGTCCAGATCACCTCCTCTGCCATCCTGCCTGTGGGACAGCTGGGAAGCACACACACAAACAAATCCCTGGGGTCCATGCTCCATTTCTAACAACTGTTAACTTTTTCTAGAACATTGCTTTGGAGGCAAAGTGTTAGATCCTTGGTGAATTGTTTGAAATGTTCGAGGAAGACTGGGTTGGTCATGAAAATTAGTGACCAACCCAGATGCTGGAATACGTCTAGTTGCTGAAAATGGAAGAGCTTTCTCAGTGTGCTCCCTGTGACTCCCCATGCATGCGTTTTTGGTACTGCACTGTGTTTCCCAAAAGCCAAGAAATGCCACAAAATTTTTAAAGTGTAGTTTCCCTTTTATTTAATTAAAAATATTTGCAGTATTCTGGCCAGGTAAGATGGTTGACATCTGCAATCCTAGCACCTTGGGAGGTCAAGATGGGAGGATTGCTTGAGACCAGGAGTCCGAGACCAGCCTAAGCAGCATAGTGAGATCTCACCTCTACAAAAAAGGCAAAAAATAAAAATAAATAAAAATAAAGTAACCGGGTATGGGCATGCCAGTAGTCCCAGCTACTCAGGAGGCTAAGGCGGAAGGATCGCCTGAGTCCAGGAGGTCAGAGAGCACTGCACTTCAGTCTGGGTGACAGAGTGAGACCCTGACTAAAAAAAAAAAAAAAATTATACAGGTAATATAGACATAAAATATATACAAAATTATATATATATTCTAATAGTATCTAGTGATATAACCATCTAACACCACTTCCCCTCCCTGCAGCAAAACAAAACAAAACCCAGCACTCTTAAGATAGATATTCCTGTAATTTTCAAAAGGACTATAAACTCACTTAGAAATTTAGACTTAACAACACTTAAACCTAAAGGTATGTGTTTTCAAGTTTTAACATTGGTAAACATGACCATTTGGGAAACTCTATATTTTTTTTTTTTTGGAACAGGGTTAATTTTTTTGTTTTGTTTTACCTTGTTTTTCAAGGTTGAATTTTAAAATTATTTTTAGAGATAACTACTTGTAGTTTAGAGATAACTACAAGAAAGTTTAATGTCAGCTCGAAAATTTAAATATATTTTGGTGATTTCCACCTACAATAAAGCTAAAAGCTAGATCTATGCTAAATTTGAATAAAAAGTTAATAAAACATTAATCGCCGGGCTCGGTGGCTCAGCCTGTAATCCGTGCCTTTGGGAGGCTG